>NW_004955720.1:42092-43192 GCF_000276665.1 Chinchilla lanigera
ATACATCAAATAAGATAACATCATTAGATGAATGTATATTTAACACTATAATAAATTTTCAAACTGTTCTTCAACCATTTTAATACTTTAAATTTAATATATTCCTGTTATAAGTGATATAAAAGGTTGACTAATGTTAAATGGTATATGATAATATTGAACGAGTCCAACTAGAAATGATCCATCTTAAACTTTTCAGATATATACTCACATTATATGGCAGATCTCCAAACTGTTCACATCTGTACTCATGAGGAAGTGTGGGCTATAAATTGCCATTTTCATACATGCTCACTCATCCTAACTTGCATTTGTGACAAGCATCACAGACAAAGTGGCATCAAGCAATGTAAGCAATGCAGGTATGTATTTTGCAGTTCTGTACCTTAGGATCCCATGCTGGGCTCACTGGGCTAAGACAGAGTTGCCCACAGGATGGCATCCTTTCTGGACCCTCCAAGGAGGAGGCCATTCCTGGACCCCCTTGCTGTGGGTAAGAGATGTTCAGGCAATCTTGTGTGTCAGAGCTGGGAAAGTGTCTCCACCTTAAAGGGATTATTTTGCTTAAGCTAAGATGAATGAACAGAATGATGCAAAATGCAACATATGGTAGGTTATGATTGACACTGGCTGGGTGCTTATTTTCAGGAGACATATAAGGTAGAACAGCAGTCACACGGTATGAGAGAAAGCTGGGTCAGAGCGGCTGGTGTAGTGAGTGCTAATCAAGACGCATTTCCTTCCTTCTGCGAAAGACTTGGTGAGACCTGGGCAAGAGTTGAATAGCCCAACCCAAGAAATGCATGATTTCTATTTTTTGCCATTTTGCATCTTGAAAATGGCACTCCGTGCCCTGGTTCATTGATAATTTAAAGAATGTAATAGTGGGGATTCAAAAAAATCAACAAATAAAAAGAAGTGTTTCTTATAGTTTGTCTTGGTAGCATTCCTGGTGTAGAAATCCAGGGACAATCCAATATGTATCATCACAAACTTACATGTAGTATATAGTGTAAAAACAAGTATGATAATAATCGGGGAAATTGATAGGAAATGTTGACTCTCCAGCCTCTGTTGAAACACCAGCTCACCGGAGATAC
>NW_004955721.1:0-1684 GCF_000276665.1 Chinchilla lanigera
AAAATACCATTTCCTTTTCTGTTGTTTTTTGGAATAAGGCCTTGGTATGTAAATCAAGCCGGGCTTGAACTACCTAGTTAGTGCAGTCTGGTCCTGATCTAACAGAAATCCTCCTGTCTCAGCTTCCTGAGTAGTGGGTGTATAGAGCACCTCCTGGCCAAGAAGTCACACTTCTTCTCACACCAGGCACAAACTCCTGCATTAGGAGGTGAAAGAAGCAAGACACTTTCTATTTTTGAGGAGCACTGAGCCCGAATTGCCCATCTGCTTGGACAGAATACAAGGTGTCACGGAGATGTTTGGGGACTTCGGGTAGAGCTTAGTGTCTCGGGACCTGCAATCACCAATTATAGACTGAGAGAGCTAAAATGTACCACGGAGCCCGCTCTGCTGGTGCTACCTGTAATCACAGCACTGGGGGACCCTGAAATCCAGGACAAAAAGTTGAACACCAGTGATTTGTGCAGTGACTTATGCAGGTTTTGACTCCAGGTAGGAAAAAATGTGTGCATTTACTAATGTGTGACGGTGAGCGGGTGTGGTGGTGCCTGGCTGAATCCTAGCATTTGAGAAGCTGAAGGATGCTGAGGCAAGAAGGTTACAAGTTCAAAGTCAACCAGGGCTACTGGTGAGTTCAAGGACAGCCTGAACTGCATAGTGAGATCCTGTCTCCAAACCACCCTCCCCTCCCCCAATATTGTACAAAATATGACTATGAAAAATACTGAGTTGAGTGTTGAAAAATTAAGAACACTGAAATAATAAATTCTCTAAGAAAACAGTTAAACACGCATTTTTCTTTTAGTAAGATGGCACTGTGAATACCTTATTATGAGAAAATGTACCCTCAAAGATTTCAGCATAACCAAGAGGCGCTGGTGAGCACGGCCAAGGCCACGGAGCTCTGTGCTCAGATTGGGGCCAGCTGTTCCTACAGACCTGGTCGTGGAAAGGAAAAGAGAGCACCAGCAGTGATTTAGCAAAGGCTCTTTTTTTTCCGAGCATTCCGAAATCTGTCATTCTTTGCAGATGTAGTATCAAAGATTTTAGCCAGTAAGTACCTGAAAATGCTTGAGGAGAAGAAGGAAGATGGTGTGTGGGGCGATGGTTATATAAGTGACTGTGATGAAGCTAAGTCCTAACTACAGGAGAAGGCAGCCCTGGAGGACATTACTGGAGCCGCACCGCCCCTGAGGCAAGCAGGGCCCTGTGTGCTTTGCTCCCTTCACTTTCCCAGCGACTCCAGCGCATCACCTACTTTCCCGGCCCACACCGCATCTCCTGCATCTGCACTGTAAAGAAGCCCAGGGAGAGGGACCCTGACCACACGGTGACGCAGGCCCCTGCAGCTGAGGTCGTCAGGAGAGGATCCCAGGTTTGCTGCTGTGCAGCTCATCCGGGCTCCAACCTGGATGGGCAGAGACTACTGTGCTTCCCTGTGCGAACTGCAGCTGGGCATTGGAGAACTTCTGGGAACTGAACAGATTTATAGGTACATTCTGATATCATTTTTTGCATGCAGGTAGATTAAGGTTTAGCTAAATATGTAGTTTATAAGTGGTATGTTACCTCTGAAATTCTGTATTTAACACTTTGACATTATGTTCAATTTTAAAATTTTAAACATAAAAGAACAAAAACATATTAACAGACATTCACAAAATAACACAATTCAATACAAGCA
>NW_004955721.1:2143-11058 GCF_000276665.1 Chinchilla lanigera
CCTTTCTGGGTGGGAATGTACTCAGTGGTGGAGTGGGTTCTCAGCACCTACCTCGGGTTGAGCCCAAGTAGCAAAACAGCAACAATAGAAAGCACTTATTCCCAGAGAAAAACTGCAAATGAAATTATCAAATGAAATACAAATATGAAATATTACCAGCTGGGTGTGGTGTTGCACACCGGTTATCCCAGCACTTTGGGAGGTTCAGAGAAAGAGAGTTTAGAGTTCATGTCCTATTGGGGAATTTTAGTGAGGCTCTGTCTCAAAATGAAAAGGTTACAAATGTTGACATACATTGTTCAGCATGAAGACCCAGGGTTCAACCAGCAGTACTACCAAAAAAATTACCTCTGCAAATACATATTGTTCTTAAAAATATATTCTCTATGTTGAAGATACTTTTCATCTTTCTAGTCTTTGTTTTAAAGCACTAGTAATTGTTGCTGCTGACTACAGGAGAGAACTATTTTCCTTTACTATACTATTTCTCCATAGAGTAAATGTTAGATTTTGTCTTCCAGTACATCTTGTTTTATTTTCAAACACTTAATATTTATGCCTAGCTGTGTTGCTGCATGCCCATGGTCTCAACACTGACAGTCAGGAGAATGGCCATGAATTTGGAGCCACTCTGAACTTCATAGTGAGACCCTGTCTCAAAAAAAAAGGAAAGAAGCAAACAAAAAAGGTACAATTTACATACAGTAAAATTACAGTTTTGTGTCTCAAGCCTGAATTTAGACAGATTCATATATTTGCAGCTTTTTATCTATGGTCTCACTTTGTTGCCCAGGTTGGCCTTGAACTTCTGATCTTCCTGCGTTAGTTTCCCAGGTGACCAGGTGCCTGCCATCATGCCCAGATACAAATGCACCAGGTAGTACACAACGAATGCAGAATACTTCTTTTTGCTAACTTCAGTTAATCTCT
Source organism: Chinchilla lanigera (assembly GCF_000276665.1). Lineage (NCBI taxonomy): Eukaryota > Metazoa > Chordata > Mammalia > Rodentia > Chinchillidae > Chinchilla > Chinchilla lanigera. The sequence continues at coordinate 3,074 of NW_004955721.1, forward strand.
TCCTGCAGGGCATAGCAAACACTGTTGTTTTCTGTATCTCTGCTATAAAAATTTTTTTCTTGTCTTTTTGAGAAAGGATATCAATATGCAGTTCAGCGTGTCCTTAAACTCAATGTGTTGCCCAGGCTGGGGTCAAACTCATAGTGATCCTCCTTCTTTAGTATCCTGAATGCTGGATTGCAGGCATGTAATCACATTAAAAATTTTTAATAAAACTTTTACAGATTGTAATAAAAAAGTGAAACATAAAAAAAAAATGCCAACTACAAAAAAACTCATAAAAATACAATGTATGCACTGTTTTTCATATATTTTTATGATCCACTTTTTGAAATGTCTGTGCTGTGTCACTGTGTGTGTGTGTGTGTGTGTGTGTGTGCACCTGTGTTTACATTTTGGGAAATGTTTTGCTCTAGTTCAGGTGACCTCCAGTTTGCTATCCTCCTCACTCTGCCTCCTGAATGGTGAGAGACCTGGGACACTTTGCCTGGCTGTGATCATTAGATTTGTTTATCACTGAAAAGAAAGCCATGAGTCTCAATCCCTCTAGTTATATTCAGGCTTAGTGAAGTGGTGACTTAGGGGTGTGTTATGGTTTGTGTCTGGATGTCCCCCCAAAGCCATGTATTCATGGACAGGCTTCCAGAGTTTTTGATTGATCCACTGTTCAATGCTGTGATTATGGCTGTGAGTGCTATATCCACCCTCCACAAACTGTGAGCTAGATAAACCTTTCCCTCTTTAATTTGGGTGTTGGGTATTTTGTCTCAACAATAAAAGAAAAATAATCAAGACAGGGTGCTAACCATCCAGAGGCATCTCTGTGTTCAGGTCCACATGTGTGGTTAGGAGCCTCCTCCCAGACAAAGTTGAGGAGAGGAGTTCAGCTTCTGCATGGTGGCAAAGCTGCTTCATTTTTTGTAGACTTGAGGTTCCCAGGAAATTACCTACTCCAGTGCTGAGACCAAGAAGGAGAGAAGATTAGTTTAGGGGCGGACAGTCTGTGAGAAATGCAAGACTGACTTGAAGGTGGAAAATCCATGAAGAGGAGGGTGTTTAGGCAAATGCTTGTGATCCCAACTCTTGGGAGGTTGAGGCAGGAAAATGGTCATGAAGTCAGGCTACATAATGTGTTCAAAACCACTTTGCAGTACAAAGCAAGAGACTAACAAAAAAATCCATCAAGAATGCAAGACTGGTTTAATAGTTTAAAATTATCTAGAATGAAAATGTGTATTAATATTTGAAAAACAAATTAAGTGACTTTTTATTCAAAGGAGTACAAACCAAAAAGAAAAAAATGCTGAAAAAAGAAACAAATGTTTTTTTTTCTTCTCAATAGATAAAATATTTGAGAAAACTCAGGGACATTCATGTTGTTTTAATCCTATTCATGAAAATTAATCCATATCTTTTTGTTATATGTAAGCATTTTCAGCAGAATTTGGAATGAATGTTAATCCCAGATAGGTGGCACTGCCAGGTGTGGTGGCATATGTGTGTGATCCCAGCACTCAGGACACTAACACAGGAGGATTGTTGCAAGGTTGAGGCCAGCCTGGTCTACAAAGTGAGTTCAAGACGAGCCTGAACAGTATAGTGTGACCTTGTCTCAAAAAGACTGAAAAAAAAAAAAAAAAAGAAATCTGCATGGAGCTGCCTCGTAGAACTTTTAAAAATAAATAGTCTATTAGCTTATTGAGGCAGGTCTTTACTTATTTGGTAGTGTGCAGGCATACCTTGAATTAACAGTGATGGTACTGCCCAAGCCTCCAGAGCACTGGGACTACAGGGAGTGAGCTACTTCATTCAACTAAACCTTTATTTTGAGGCAGGATCCCATTAAATGTTCTGGTTGGCTCAGAAATTGCCATCCTATTTCTTAAACTGCCATAGCACTGGAATTACAGGAGAGGGTCACTATGCCCACATTCCTACATAATCTTCAAACTACATTTATTATTACTTTATTTATGTAAATAATATGGATAACCACTCCCCTACTAGCATGGGAATGGAGCTGTGTCTTGACGAGTGCCTGAAGCCTTGTTGATCACAACTTATTCCCATTGCAGCATGCGGGAAGCTGGGCTGAACTCTGGCCAGTTCAGAAACTCCAATGAGTCACGCCCACCCTTGCCAGACCAACACCAAGGGAGGAAGCACACCAGACTCCTTCTGGGGCCTCAGCGGCCACTCCCCACACACTTTCACACCCACAGGAGCTGAGTTGAACACTGGAAAGTTTTCTGGCCTCAGTGACTGCACCCTTACTGCTTCCCCAGTGGTGTGAGAACCAGGGTGGGTCCTGGCCAGACTCTGAAACCTCAGTGACCACAATTTGCACCCACCCACACCTGTGTATGTTGGGCTGAAACCGGGAAGTTTCAGGAACTCCAGTGAGCAGCTCCAGTCCCTCCCTGACTGTTGTGGGAGCCCACAGAATGCCAGAAAGCTTCAGGAGTATATGCAACTACACCTTGCACCCACATATCAACCCATGAGACATTTTGAGCATGGGGGACACTTGGATCCTTGCTCCCCTAATTCCACGCTATTGTGGGAGTAAGGCTGAGCTCCAGAGAACCTCTAGGTCAACAGAAATGAAAAAAAGTAGGCAAAAAATGAAATCTCAGACCTTTAACCACCCAGTACAAGTCCAGGAGACATTGATACACAAGAGCCTGGAAATCATACCCTGAAATTTCTGAGATGATAACGACCGAAGTAAAGAAACAACTGCATCAGACTGTAGAAGACATCAGAGCAGAAATAATCTCTCAGATACAAAAAGAAATGATAACATTAATTAAAGAATTGCTCAGCACATCCATAGAAGACATAGATAAGAAAATAGAGGAGCATAGAAAAATCATGTAAACTTGACTGAACAATATAGGAAAGAAACAGAATGCATGAAACAGATGCAAGCACATATTCAGGAAATTAAAACTTCCATAGAAGGCTGGCAAAACTGTTTGAATGAAGCTGAAGACAAATTTTCAGACCTTGAAGACATCATTGCCACTAATGAAACTGAAAGAAAGGATCGCTTAAAAATAACAATGAACCAGGAAATAACAATTCAACAACTGCAAGACCAAAAATGGAAAAACAACGTAAGATTAATAGGTGTCAGTGAAACAGAAGCCAGCAACACAAATGACATTACCAGATTATTTTCATAAAAAATACCAGAAAATTTCCCAGGCATGCAAAAGAATCACTCATACAGTTAAGTGAGGCATATAGAACTCCAATTAGCTATAGCCAAAATAAGTCTACACCCATGCATATAGTGATCAAGATCCCAGAAATTCAGCAATAGAACAGAATATTAAAAGCTGTTAGAGAAAAGAAACAGATCACCTGTAAAGGAAAGGCCATCAGAGTCACAGCAGATTTCTCAACAGAAAGCATCAAGTCAAGACGAGCTTGGAGTGAAGTATTTGAGGTCCTGAAAGGAAATAATTTCCAACTCAGATTGATGTACACTGCAAAACAATCCTTCACAATTAATGCAGAAATAAAATATTTCCATGACCAAAAGCTACTGAAGAAGTTCATGAGCACCAAACCAATCCTACACAGAGTGCTATAAGAAATTCTAGAAAGAGATAAAAATCATCATAATTTCTAGAACAACAATAGAAAAGAACCACCAAGCAGAGCAAGCAATTAAATAGAAGGAAAAGGGAGGAGCCAACAGCAGGAAAATAGCATGATGAGATCAGTCAATACCTGTCGGTTACAAGCACCAACGTAAACAGCTTCAATTCAACCATGAAAAGAAGCAGACGGGCAGTCAATGGAAAACCAAATCCAACAAATGCTGTGTACAAGAAACACATTGAACTGCAACAGAAATTCATAGACTGACAATCAAAAGATGGAAAACAATACTCTGTGTGACAGAAACCCAGAAAAAAGCAGGTGTAGCTGTTCTGTTTGCAAACAGTGTGAACCTGAAACCAAGAATGAACAAAAAAGATAAAGGTGGCCACTACATACATTTTTGGGGGAAACATCAACAGGAAGAGATAGCAATAATAAATATCTATCCACCAAATAGAGGAGCAATGAAATATATGAGATAAATTTTAACAGGCATGAAAAATGAAATAAGAAGTAACACAATTATAACAGGGCACTTTAACACACTATTGGCACAAAGAGATATATCAGCTTGACAAAAAGTCAGCAAAGAAATAACAGAACTACACCAAACCTGGGAACAAATGGACTTAGTAGACCTGCACAGAGTGTTCCACCCAACAGTATCAGAATACACATTCTTTGCAGTGGCACATGGGATGTTCTCTAAAATAGAACACATACTAGCACATAGAACATGTTTAAGAAAATGCAAAGAAAATGAAATTATCCCAGGCATACTATTGGACCAAACTGCAATAAAATTGTAATATAACGACACAAGAAATCACAAAACTCCGTAAGCACATTGAAATTAGTTCCTTTCTTTTTTTTTCCATACCAGTAATCAAACTCACGACCTTGTGCTTGCCAGGCAGGCACTGTGCCACTGAGCTAAATCCCCAGCCCAAGCACATGGAAATTAAACAACACCTTCCTGAGCCATCAATGGGTTACGGATGAAATTAAGAAAGTTAAACAATATGTATAATGAAATGAAAATGTAGACAACGTATAGGAACTTGTGGGGTGCAATGAAAGCAGGTCTCAGAGGCAAATTTATAGCAGTGAATTCCCACATCAGGAAAACACAGAATGAGCACAAATAAACAATCTTATGCTGACCTCAAGCTTCTAGGAAAAGAAGAGCAAGTGAAGCCCAAAGCCCAGAGAAGGCAGGAAATTATAAAGCCCAGAGCAGAAATCAACGGAATGGAAACTAAAAAATGATACAAAGAAGTACGAGTCAAAGAGTTGGTTCTTTGAAACAATAAACAAAATTGATAATGCCCTCTCCAACTTTATGAAAAATAAGAAAAAACTGAAATTTATTCAGTAAGGCATGAAAGAGATGAAATTACTACAGATCCTTGGAAATTCAGAAGTTCACCATACTTACTTTGAAAAATTTTACTCTCATAAGATGGAAAACACAGAGGAAATGGGCAGATTCCTAGATACATATCAATTACCAAAGTTCAATGAGGAAGGTATAAAAATCCTGAATATTTCAATATCAACCAGTGAAATTGAACATGTAATAAAAAACTTAGGAATGAAAAAACAAACCCAGGTTCTGATGGAGTCCTTGCTGAATTCTACAGGAAATTTAGAGAAGATTTAATGCCAATTATTCTCAAAATCTGTAATAAAATTGAAAAGGAAACAATTCTTCCTAATGCATTCCTGGAGGTAAGTATTACCCTGGTACTAAAACCAGAGAAAGACCCAACCAAAACAGAGAAGAACAGGCTAATCTCCCTAATGAATATAGATGGAAAAATTCTCAATTAAATACTAGCAAACAGAATGCAACAAATCATCAAGAGGATTATATATCATGACCAAGTGGGATTCATTCCAGGAAGGCAGGGATGGTACAATATATACAAATGAAACAATGTAATACATCATATCAATAGAGCTATAGTCAAAAATCACACGATCATCTCAATAGATGCAGATAAAGTTTTTGTTGAAGCCTAACATTCATTCATGATAAAACTTCTACAGAAGCTAGGCATAGATGTGCTCTACCTCACTCTTATAAAAGCCATCTATGACAAACCAATGGCTAAGTCATACTAAAAGGAGAAAACCAGAAAGTTTCCACATTAAAATCAGGATCAAGACAAAGATGTCTACCATCAAGATTCCTTTTCAATATAGTTCTGGAAGTATTAACCAGAGTAATTAGACAATTGAGAGAAATAAAAGGAATAAGGATAGGAAAGGAAGACACAAAACTTTCATTTGAAGATGACATGATACTCTACATAGAAGACCCCAAAAACTCTGACAAAATGCTTATAGATTTAATAACCAAATTTATTAGTATAACTAGATACAAATTCAACACTCAAAAATCAGTACCATTCCTATAAAATCAACAGACTGAATGACAAATTAGGGAAACTACATCTTTCATAATAGCATATAAAAATGGAATACTTAGGAATCAATCTAAGAAAGGAAGTAAATGATATATACAGTGAAAATTACAGTACTCTGAAAAAAAGAGATCTTAGAGGATTTCAGAAAATGGAAACTTATTATTTGCTCATGGCAAGGAAAAACCACTGTTGTGAAAATGGCCATACTCCCAAAACTGTTGTATAGATTCAATACAATCCCAATTAAAATACCATTAGTATACCTCACAGATGTAGAGAAAATATTCCTAAAATTTATCTGGAAGCAGGAGAGACCTAGAATAGTAAAAGCAATTCTGAGCAACAAAGGAAAGGGAGAAGGCATCACAATGCATGACTTGAAATTATACCACAAAGCTACTATGATAAAATCAGCATGGTATTGGCCAAAAAACAGACCTAAAGATCAATGGAACACATTAGAAGATACAGCCAGAATTACAAACACATTCAGCCACCTAATCTTTGGCAATAGGGCAAAAGATATTCAGTGGAAGAAAGGTAGCCTCTTTAATAAGTGGTGCTAGAAAAATTGGATTTCCATCTGCCAAAGACTTAAACTAGAACTATGTCTATCACCATGCACTAAACCAAAGTATAAAATGCATCAAAGCTCTAAATATAAAAACAGAAACAATAAATCTACTAGAATAGAAAGTAGGTAAAAATCTTTAAGATGTAGGATTAGGCACAGAGTTCATGAACAAAAACCACACCGTGTGGAAAATTCTTCAAAGAATGAACAACTGGCATCTCATTTTACTGAAAAGTTTTTGCACATCAGAAGAAATCACCAACAGAATAAAAAGAAAATCCATAAATTAGGAAAAAATTTTAGCCAACTGATACTCAGAAAAAGGACTTAATAAAAAATTTTATTACTCAGAAAAAGGACTTAATAATAAAATTTTAAAAAATCAAGTCCCTAAAATTCAAAGACACAATCCAAAACTGGGCATCTTAGATGAATACATGTTTCTCATATGAAGAAAGACTAATGGCAAATAAATGTATGAAAAAAATGTTCAACATCATTAGTGATTTGAGAAATGCAAATTAAAACAGCACTGAGATTTTCTCTCACTCCAAAAAGAATGGCTATTATTAAGAAATTAACCCACAAGAAATGCTGGAGATCCTGCGTGGAAAAATAACCCTTCTCCACTCCCATAGTATGTTAGTGGGAGTGTAAATTGCTGAACCCACTGTTAAAATCAGTGTGGAGATTCCTCACAAGACTAGAATTAGAAGTCTCACTCAGCCCAGCTATTCCCCTTCTGGATATTTTCAGAAAAAATTGAAAACATGATACCACAGGGATATATGTGCTGTCATGTCAATAGCAGCACAATTTGTCGTAGCTAAATCTAGGAAACAACCCAAGTGCCCATCATCTGAGGAATGGACAAAATAGATGTGATATCTTTATACAATGGAGTATGTCTCAGGTATAAAAAAGATAAACTCAAGGCTTTTATACATAAATGGATTCAGGTAGAGACCATACTCATAAGTGAAATAAATCAGACCCATGTGTGTAAACATCATACTATCTCCCTAATGTAAGAATATGGAAGAGTAAATAAAACCCAAAATGTACAATAGATATTATGAAAGGGAAAGCAATTGCTCAAAAGAAGAAACAACTGGGATGAGGGAAAGAAGAAAAGGAGAGAATGACGGGAAAAGATATATATGTATACATAAGGGTAGCTGGGATAACTGTACTGCTGATGTCTAGTGGTTTATTGAAAGGAACAGTTCATGCTTTATTTTTTGACTAGTTTTGCATGTTACTATCTGGCAATCACAACAACTATAAAATAATATGCAATATAACAACCATTGTTGAATCCCTATCATTTTGTTTGGTGAAACTCTGTACTGTTTATAATTTTT
>NW_004955721.1:12012-13399 GCF_000276665.1 Chinchilla lanigera
GGCTACAGAGTGAATTCAAGGTCAGCCTGAGTTACACAGCAAGAGCTGGTTTCAAACAGTAAATAATTTGGAGGGAAGAAGTTTGGTTTGTGTATTTGTTGGCACAGCACTGCAGGCCACACCGAGGGCATGCAACCACTGATCCACATCCTCAGGTATGTTCCTCATGCTGCTTTGAGATAGAGCCCTGCTACATGAGCCAGGCTCGTCTTCAACTGAACACTTGGGCCTCAGCTTTCCAATTCACTGAGATAAGGGGCATGCAGCATCACGCCAGGCAGTGAAAGATTATGCTCTTTTATTTGCTCATTTGATTTGAAACAAGGTCTCTGTATGTATTTCTAGCATGCCTTAACTCATGGAGATCATCCTACCTCAGCTTCCCAAGTCTTGCGAATGTACGGATGTACCATCACACTCAGATTTTAAAAACTCAATACGTTTTTAGAAGTTTGCAGGCCTGTAGTCCCAGCACTCAGGAGGCTGAGGCAGGAAGATCACTGGGAGTTCAAGACGAGCCTAGGCTAAAAAGTGAGTTCAAGGCCATCCTGAAATTCATAGTGAGATCCTGTCCCATAATGACAAAACAAGAAACAAAAGTTTGCAAAGGTTTATTAAATTTAGAAAAGAAACAAGTTTTGGAGAATGAGTTTTGGCCAAGTGAAAGTAGTACAGGAAGTGCACCCTACAGGATGAGGAGGGGCCACTGCGCAAGAGCAAAGAGAGTGACCAGGAAGGTCTGTTCTCAGTGTGACTTATGAGAGTAGAACAGTGAAACCCCTACAAAACAGTACAGCTGTAGATACTCGTCCACTTCCAATTGTAGCCTTTGCTCTGTGTGTGTGATTTCCTCACAAGCATTGTGTGAACGTTGGAAATATTCACTCTTCATTGGAAACACTGACTCTGGAAATTGTTTCAAACTCTGCCATCTCTGTTACAAGTGGAGGGCGGGTGGTGCTTAGCTCCGTGATGGACTGTGTGCCTTACAAGCGCAAGTCCCTGGGTGTGGTGGATTCACACCTGTGGTCAACTTGAAACACCGGTGACAGAATCGGTGTGACTCTGGGTGTGGAGGGCTCCCCCGAGAACTGTTGCCAACAACATAAACAGAACTGGAGAGGAAGAAGAGGGCTCTTGATTTCCCAGGAGGAGCTTGCCATGCTGGCTGTCCTGATGTCAGCCGAGCAGCTCCATCATCCCAGGAGCTTGGGACCTCGCTCTCACTGAGAATGGCTGTGGCTCTCTTTGGGGGAGCTCTGGTCCTGACTCGGCCTCACTTCCGGTCTCTACTGCAGACCCCTCGGCCTCCCGGCACAGACCCTTCCTCCCGCTGACACAGGCTTTCTGGTTTCCACCACTGATTTTGGTATTCCCTGCACAGATC
>NW_004955721.1:38174-39704 GCF_000276665.1 Chinchilla lanigera
GATCCACACGGAAAAAATAACAAAAACCCATGTACAATCACCCATGTGGGAATACTCAGAACTGGAGCATCTACTGCCATTTTAATAGCGAGACTCCTCCAAGACCTCCCAGTTTCCACTGGGATCCAGTCTATAAAATTGGCATGTCATGCTCAAATCACAGGAGTGAGTACAGATCAGGACGCTGAGAGATGGCGGATGTCCTTCAGGGCCTGTGCCAATTCGGCATGGACCTGGCTGAATAGCTCAGGGTGCACTAACATTGCTGGAATATTAGACTCATAACTCTCCAGAGGGGCAGGAGAGAGCACCTGTGTTAACTGGCTCAGTCTAGCAGTTAAGCACAGCAAGACCTGAAGGATGCTCAGGGAAAGGTAGTTTCCATAACAACCGAAACTCCTGAGCCAGGAGCAGCGGCTCAGGGTGGGCAAGAGGGCAAAGAGCTGGGAGTCTGTGATGTCCCAGTGCTCTAGGACCAGGGTCTCCAGGGTGATGCTCAGGTTGTCTAGCAGAGCCTGGAGGGTCTCAGGACTGAATGCTTTCATTGAAATCCTCCTCAGAGTCAGGGACTTGAGCTGGCTGGTACTTGCACACTGGGACAGATGCTTCAGGTCAGATTCCTTCAGTGGACTTGACCTCGAGGAGAGGGCCTCCAAGGGGGTCTGGTTCCTGCAGAGAGAGAAAAGTTATTTCCCGTCAATGGGGTGATGATTGTGGTTCATTAGGAAATACACCTCAAGACAGGAGAGTCAGTTTTAACACCATGTTTCCCTCACCATCTGATGATCCCCGGGACGCTGTGTGTTGAAGGCCCCGATCCTTCAAGTCACCATCTCTTGTGTGACCGGCTCAGGCCCCATTCCCTACGGCCCTCTGTGCTCACTGCCAAGCAGAACACCACAGCTCTGGCCAGCGGAGTTCAGCGACTGACTTGCAGGAAGGATGAACCTAGGTGTGTTTGGCCAGTGGAGGGAGTAGGCCCTGTGTCCTCAGCAAAGCCTGCGTTCTGCTTCCCCGCCCTGCACGCCTCTTCCTCACCCTCAGCTCCAGAGTCCCGCACTTCCCCTCTGCTCGTTGCCCTGCCTGGAGCACTGTTACAGCTTTTATCTTCCTCTTCCCCCCAAGCCTATTGCACTCATCGATGGGGGTTTGGGGAAGTAGCTAGATCATGGGTATGATAACCGGGTCAGTCCAGGGGCTGGTTTTGTGTGGCTGTAGGGAATGGAATCACTGAGGAGGGAAGTGATGCCCTGGGTGGGAATGGCAGCAAGCAGCAGCCTTGCAGACTGGATAAAATATAAAGAGAAGCAGCAAGGCAGCCTGCTGCTTTCTGCCTACCATGCAGCAGATTTTGCTTGTCTGCCAGGCCTTTTTTTCAGCTCACTATGGACTGAAACATCTATGGCATGTGAGCTAAAATAAACGATTCCTCTTCTAACCTGTGAGTATTCGGTATTATTCTAGCAACGCAAATTTAAGTCAATCATCCAGCTGCCTTTCCAGAGGACACTGACACTGGTTTGCTCCCCC
>NW_004955722.1:0-1240 GCF_000276665.1 Chinchilla lanigera
AGATCCCTGTGTCCTGGGATGCTTTCCTTTATCTGCAGTGACATGTCTGAGTCAGAGTGTAGAGAAGGAAGTACAGGTAACCTGCAGGTGTCAATTGATGAGGATTAGAGCCTCTGGGTAATACTATGACCCTCAGTGACAGTCTGGTATGCAGGTGGATTAGCAATATCCCATCACAGTCATTGTCAATGAAAATAAACACTATGCTTCCAGAACATGTTGCATCTTGAAACACATGGTTTTAAGTTAGTATTGTTCCCTTTCTCTTCGGGAAAATAGAGTGATGAAGAAATGTTGGTGAAATAGGCTTCTGAAAAGCCAGGTAAGTACTAGCATGGATGTAAGCCAATCAATAGACTGGATGTCCTTATTCATGTCCTAAGAGCCTCTGCCTAAACTAGTGTTGCCATTTGTCATCAGCAGGTGTCCTGACAGAGAGTGGCTGGTCATCAGGTCTTGGGAGATGTTTCTGCCTTCCTCCATGTAGCACGTTTGCCTATCTTGATATACATTGTAGGACTGAGGTATCAAAGCAAAGGCCCTGACCAGTGAAAGACAGTGACTTCAAAGTATTCATATATTCATATGTGTTTGTGGACATAGACTAAATCGGTATTCTGTGATGTCATTTTCAGAGGGATCCTCATGTCACAGTGAGCAGCAGACTGCCTTCGGGTGTGTAGAGTTGCATGCAAAGAGACATCCAGGTAGGTGAGAGTGTATGCATCGGTCAGTAGTGAGTTCCTGCCACTTGCACATGCATGGGTGACAAAGGTGTGCCTTCACATTCACAATCCCATTCTTGATTTGAAGTGGCTGAGGTGAGGAAGGATGGAATCCACAGTGATATTTCTGTCTGTGTGGAGATACCTAGCATGGGTGAAGTCAAATGGATGGTGAACCAGTGAGCAATGAAAGAGGCATGGTATTCATATACGTACTTTTTCTTAACAAGAACGTGTCCCAACATTTTATTTTAAAGGGAGCGGTAACAAAAGTTATACAGGGCTTCAAAACAAAATGAGGAGATTGAACAGTGGTTGTTACATTGCTGTCATCAGTGAAGTTGTGCAGATTACTAGATATCAGATCGATGAACATACTAAAGAGTATAAAAAATGATAACATGAGAAACGATACAATCGTATTTATATTTTCTGCTCGATGTGGCCCTCCTTGGGAAGCAAGAAGCACAAGAGAGTTTGCAGATGACCACCTAGGAGAGTTTGACTGTGGGAAT
>NW_004955722.1:2050-3571 GCF_000276665.1 Chinchilla lanigera
GGTTCTCCATGGCCTTCAGTAAGTGATGGTGTGGTCCCTGTGGGTTGTGGTTGTTCTGCCCTTGCTATAGCTGCAGGAGCCCAGGATAGGAGGTGAGACTCTGGGAAAATGGCTGTTTCTTGTAAGAATCAAAGCATTTTTGTGGATCTCAAATGAAACTCAGTGGTTTTCTTGTGCAGCAAAATGCTCAGGAACTCTGACACCCTCTTCTCCATTTTTGTTTAGGTTCCCTTCAGGAAAGAGAGTGAAGGCTTTGCTAATTGGCTTGAATCTCACCCAAATCTCAGGTTGGAATATTTATACATCTTTGGGAACCATTTGATTTTCCAGATTTAGTTGCTTTCAGGATGGTGTGTGCAAAGGTGTTCTAATGTTCTTTAGGGCTTGTTATGGTAGATAAATTGTTTTAATGTGAGAAGTTTAGAAATTTAAGCAAATCAGCAGGGTGCCAGCATCCTCACTTTGTAAAGCTTTTCATAGTGTGCAAGAGGAGGGCTTGCAGATGGTGTGAGTGCTACCCCCGCCCTAGGAGTTGGTAGCCTGCTTACAATAAAAGGCAGGAAAAGAGGTTTGCTGTCCCCTTTTTGCTGTTGTTGTCTTCTGCTGTCTTCTGCCCTCTTTAAGTGCTGCTCCACTGCCATGCCCCTTTGCCTTCGAGTCAGCTGAATATGAACTGAAACCTCCCCAAAATGTGAGCTAAGTAAACCTTTTCTTCTTTTTTTGAGCATCTGGGGTTTAGTTTGAGCAACCACAAAAGTATCTAAGTCCATGCTCATCCTCTGAACACATTAGCTAATGCAGTATTGAGGGCCAGTGTCACAGTTCACCTCAATGTTTCTTTTTCCTGCATAGATTTGAGTAAGTTCCAGTGTGGACATAGCCTGCACAATGGAGCCTGTCATTTATACAGAGGTGAAAAAGGAACCTTTTCTAATGAGCTATTGCCAAATTTCATCCAGAAACATCCTTCTGAGGGCTGTGCTTGTGATTCGGTCTTGTGAAATATTATGCTATCAAGCCTGGGATTCTTCTTTTCTGATACATGGAATAGAAGATACCATGGGCACCATAGTCTTTTCCCCCCCTTTAGATATGCATACTCCTGAAGGTAAAAGAAGTGAAGAAGAATGCTTTCTAGTGGCTGTTGGTTAGCATCCCATTTTCATGTAGGATGCCTTACCCTGAAACACTTTCCTTCTCCCCCGGTTGGATGGTAACACTTGGGTTATTGTTCATGTTGCAGTTTCTACCAGTACTGTGGATACTTGGAAGTCCTTCAGGTTTCCTTTTGATAAAAAAGAAAGCCCATTACGTGGAATTTTCCTAGGCAATCTGGAGGACATATGTAATAAATCAAGTGATCTTAGCAAACAAACAAAGAGACCTCTGCAATTTTCACAGGGGCTGGTGCAAGGAAATGAACACTAAATCAGTATTTTTTGGTGTGTTCTTCACAGGGCTCTTGATGTCAGAGTACCTCACAGAGAGTACACAGTTGGATACCTCCAGCAGTCCAGGTAA
>NW_004955722.1:37059-38154 GCF_000276665.1 Chinchilla lanigera
GTGGAGGTCAGTTGCACGTGAATGATGCAGTATTCCTAGTGTCTCCATGGTGCAGTTTAGACTGTGGCTGTGATGGCTTTATTTTCTATTTTCTATTAAGATGTGTTACGTACATATACCAACTCCCTATGAGGACTTTAATCATTATGTACTATGCTCATGTACTCATAAAAATTTGAAAAAGAAAAATGACTAAAATAACACAACAGCAAACTGCAGCATGTGATTCTTGGTGGAGTCTTGGATCAGGTAAATAAATGCCCATTAAAAAACAAAAACAACCCACTGCTGAAGTTCTCCACCTATAGCACAGTTCTAGTAATAGGACTACACACATTCACAAACGCACCTCCTCACCCCTCCCTCCGTGGTATGTTGTGCACATGCGCAACTTTCGTTACCTAGGCAACAACGGAGCTTACGAACATCCGGGCATTGTAACAGCATCCGGGCATTCTAGGAACATCCGGGCATTCTAGGAACATCCGGGCACTTTCTAAGTGCACTGTCCCGTTAACAATGTGTCCGGTGCGGCTGCGCGACGACCAGATTGCGATGGCGGTGGTGGTTTCTCAATACTGTGAGCGGCTTGTCCAATTTACATATGTAAAGTTACATATATAAAACCTGTGGTTGAGTCTCAATCCCCCCCGCCCCGTTTTAGTGAGTAAGCTTTGGGAACTGGGCCTCCTTCTCGTATTTACATACGTTTGGTCTGGCTGTGGTTACCAGGGAGGGAGAAGTGGCTGCCGGCCGTGTTGGGCAGCGCTCGGGAGGCGCCCCACCTGCTCCCAGCGATGAGCTAGGTGTACAGGGACGGTTCGAACTCAGAGCAGGGTAGGTTTTCCCCGGCACTGTGTCGTGTCTGCTCAGAAAAGCAGAGAGAGCCGCAGAGATCAGACAGCCAGAGTCGGGATTGTTGACGTGTTTGAAAGACGATTCCAGAACAAACGGAAGTTTTTTAAAGTTGAAAAACACGAAATGATCAGTTGAAAAGATGTTGCCGTTGCCCCAGGCAAAGCAGACCTTATAAATGTGTCCAGGAGCAGGATGTGGGCGACTGATGATTTAAATTAAAGAAAAAATAAAAGCCTG
>NW_004955723.1:0-1204 GCF_000276665.1 Chinchilla lanigera
GACTTCCATTGGCATAGTGATTATCACCTTCATCTGTAAACAAGACTAGTGATTGGTAAAAACATGGTGGTGGTATGTGGATGGACCGTTCAAAATATGTGCAAACTCTGAAGACACTGTGTCCAACAGGAAAGTCCACCCAAGGACTTTCATAGCAGAGGATTCCTAGGGGCGTGGTGGGTCACACAACACATTCTGTGGGATATCAGTCAGACCCAGTGCCCCAGCCCAGTGCCTCTTCAAGAACAAGGAAAAATATCTCTGTTGCTAGGGGTAGAAGCTGTGATAGGCTAAATAATCTCTCCTCAAAGATATCCACATTCTTATCCTCAGATACTGGGTGTCAAGGTTTGGATATGCAACATTCTCCAAAATATTCCTGTATTCAAAAATAGGGCTTTGGGAACGTGATTACCTCATAATGACTCAGCACTGATGAATTAATGATTTGATGTCATACTTGGGACATTATGGATTATAATGGATGTGACATAGTTGATGGGAGTGGGTCATGGGGGTGTGACCTTGGGAACTACAGATTGTCCCTAGATCTTTCTTCTCTGCCTCTTTCTCCTTATTTCTGCTTCCTGTCTGCTATGACCTCAGCAGCTTCCCTCACCACCTGCTCCTTCTGCTACAATGTTCTGCTTTCCATGGTGAGCCAAAGTGAGTTATGTTTTCAGGGTATTTTGTCACATTGTCGGAAAGCTAACTACCACACGGGCATGGTTACCACACATGGTGAGAAAGACTGGGCACGTGTAATTAAGTAAATGCTCTTGAGATGGAGAGATCCGTTTGAACTATTTTGGTAGGCACAGCATAATCACAATGGTTCTTACAGGAGGCCACACGATGTCACAGGCACAGAAAATGTGAAAGCAGAAGCAGAGGTGAGAGAGAAAAAAAATGCTACACTGCAGGCTTTAAATATGGAGACAGGGCTCCAGAGCAGAGAGGAAGCATAATTTAAAGCTGGAAAAGGCAGGAAGATGCATTCTCCCAAGATCCTCTAAAAGGACTGCACCTCTGCAAAATATGCTAGACCTCTGACCTTAGAACTGCTAGAGGGTATGCTTGCGTTGGTTATGCCATTATATCATTGGCCTTCTGTAATAGCAGCACAGGAAAGGAGTAGAGATGAATCCCTGCTCACCTACTGTAAGTCACTTACACTTGCTGCCACAAGATGAATTGTCATCCC
>NW_004955723.1:36120-37871 GCF_000276665.1 Chinchilla lanigera
ACCTCTTGGGTGGATTCTTTTCACAGTTCTTCCAATAAAACATACCCCTATGAATTACTGTCTTTCCTTATCACAAAGAGGGTAGATTTCCACAAAAATCGTGTGTGTTGCATTTCTTCAAACCATATGCTTCAGCAGACCATCACCTTTGTCCAGGCAGGGAGGCACAAGGAGCCCTTTCCAGTAAGATCTGATACAGCCCTTCAGTGTTGCAAATGATTTCTTCTTCAGTTCTTGGTCTCAGCCCCAGGGATAGTGCTTAATCCCTTTATCTATAGTTCTTATATTCTTTTAATCTCTGGTCCTTCTTACTGACCAATTCCTTTTGCTCCAGTACTGTGTCATAGTTCATAACCCCTTTATGTTTAATGTTTCCTCCCACATTGCAGGAGCTGGATGCTGGCCAAAGTCCACATACTGTGGAAGCCTCCTGAGCTAGGACCTGGACCCAAGAAGCAGAATCTTTCTCTGCTGTACTATCTCTCCATTCCTCTTCACTGACAAATCTTTGGTGCCAATAGATGAAGAAAATCATGGAAACTTCCCATTTTAATTTCTCAGACTGGGAAACAGTTGTGTATTTGGAAATTAGAGATAGTAAGGTGATAACCAGCAAAAACTGTATTTGTAGCAGATGTTGAAGAGTCCTGATACACTGATGCATGGACTAGTGAGTAAGAATGAGAGCACATACACTTATGTGCACAGCATGGGAGAGTCTCATAAGCAGAGCTGAATGAGAGATCCAGGCAGAAAGAACACTCTCTGGGTCATTCCATTATGTAAACTTCAAAACCCAGCAAAATGAGTGGTGGCCTTCAGATGAAGGAGACCGGCACCCTTTTGGGTATGTGTAACAAGGACGGTGGTCATGACAGAGAAGATATCACAGATGTGCGACGTTGTGGTTTGGGTGCAGGAGTCTTGAGGTTGTTCTATTTGTGAAAATTCCTCATGCTAAACACTTACAACTTATGTGCACTTTTCTGTAAGCATATGTGGGCACAGATGTATTCATTATAGATACATAAAAATTGACATAAAATGGTCAATTATTTGCACTCCCACATTTTGGCACTGAGATAAGACATTAGAGTAATGTCGCTGGAGCAATTCAGCATGACCTGCCAACTGAGGAGACTTGTTCACAGTGCAGAAAGAGTAGTAGACCTTGAGTCTGACACAAGATCAATCTGAGCCCATGCACCTGGTACAAATCTTTCCAAACTGGCACCTGATGCCAATGTTCTAGCACAAGATCAAGTGGTGCCACCTGGACTGAATGCTAAGAAGAAAATAGAAAAGGGTGGCAGCAATTGGCTTTGCATTGCTGCCCTCTTGTTCCTCTGGTGGCCATTCTGCTTGCAGGACATATCTTATGTTTGTCCTTCAAAGAACCCTTTTCTCCTTGAGTACTGCTGTGTGTTTCCTTTTCTTTTCCTTTTCTTCTTCTTGTTTTTGGCCTAAATAAATGTTAGTCTTTCCCATTGACCAATTATTCTCACCAATTCATTGAATGACTGAGACAAGAAGAGTCTAGAAAGAGCTGCTGGTTCCTACAACACCCAGCGCCAGCACCATTATTCACACTTGCCCAGCAGTGGAGGTATCATAAATGTTCATTGCTGGATGAATGAGTAAACCAAATATGGTTATGTGCTGTGCCTTGGTGATAGAGTGATATGGCAAGTGAGTTCATCAAGGGAGATACAGTGAATATGCCATTCACTAGAAAACCAAAAAAGCAGGAA
>NW_004955724.1:0-996 GCF_000276665.1 Chinchilla lanigera
GTGGCTGTTTCCTGTGCCACAGGAACCATGCCTCTGCTTAGGGTGCCCAGTCCCTTGTCTGACCCTCCCTATGGGTCTCAGCTGTCCCTATATTAGGATTGTTCTCACTGGAAATAACAACAGCTCTCTGCTTTTGGAAGCGTCCTGAGTGGATATCTATGTGGCTGCTCGATCCAGAGCTAATTAGACAGAACCAGGGCACAGTAACTGCTCATTATTTAATGTCCACCTATCCCAGGTTCTCAAACCAGTTTTTTTGTTTGTCCTTTATTTTTTAATGTTTTTGAGACAAGGTCTCACTATGCAGTCCGGGCTGGCCTTGAGCTCACTTTGTGGCTCCGGCTGGCCTGGAAGTAGCACCGATCCTCTTGCCTCAGCCTCCTGAGTGCTGGGATTACCGGCCTGTGCCACCACCCCTGACTTGTTTGTCTTTTTGAGACAGGGCCTGTGTGCACTCAGGCTGGTCTTGGTCTCACGCCGTAGCCCAGGCTGTCCCGGAACTCACAATGATCCTCCTGGGTCAGTCTCCCAAGTCCTGGGATTACAGGTGTTTGCCACCATGCCCAGTTTCAAAACACTTTTCTTACTGTGTACTGTTGAAAAGAAACTGGGATTTTAGAGAAAACCAGTTTCTTATGGCTGAAGTTCCTGGAAATGGGTGTTGTTAGGGAGTGCCTTGTACTAGGGAAGGCTGAATTCCCTGTTTCCTGGGGAAGTTCCATCTTGGTCTACTCTCTATAGTTTGCTACTTGTTCTTATTTTAATTCTCATCAATATGATTTTCTTGTTGCTGCTGTTGTTTGGTTCCGGGAATTTAACTCAGGACCTTGCACTTGCCCGTCAGGCGTTTGTGCCGCTGAGCTATACCCCGTGCCTCTCAATATGGTTTATTACACAACTCCACCTCAGGCCCTTTTCCATAGCTAGGCACCTTATTCATGAGGTAGCAAAAGAAATTGTTTACAATCAGACTATTTAAATGAGGCCTTCCAGAGA
>NW_004955724.1:36418-37577 GCF_000276665.1 Chinchilla lanigera
TGGGTCTCAGCTGTCCCTATATTAGGATTGTTCTCACTGGAAATAACAACAGCTCTCTGATTCTTGGAAGCGTCCTGAGTGTGTATCTAGGTGGCTGCTCGATCCAGAGCTAATTAGACAGAACCAGGGCACAGTAACTGCTCATTATTTAATGTCCGTCTATCCCAGGTTCTCAAGCCAGTTTTTTTGTTTGTCCTTTATTTTTTAATGTTTTTGAGACAAGGTCTCACTATGCAGTCCGGGCTGGCCTTGAGCTCACTTTTTAGCCCAGGCTGGCCCGGATCTCACAATGATCCTCCTGGGTCAGTCTCCCAAGTCCCGGGATTATAGGTGTTTGCCATCACGCCCAGCTTCAAAACAGCTTTCTTACTGTGTACTGTTGAAAAGAAACTGGGATTTTAGAGAAAACCAGTTTCTTTTATGGTTGAAATTCCTGGAAATGGGTGTTGTTAGGGAGTGCCTTGTACTAGGGAGGGCTGCATTCCCTGTTTTCTGGGGAAGTTCCATCTTGATCTACTCTCTATAGTTTGCTACCTGTTCTTATTTTAATTCTCATCAGTATTTTGTTGTTGTTGAATTTTCATCAATAATTTGTTGTTGTCGTCGTTTTTTAGTACTGGGAATCGACCTCAGGACCTTGCAGTTACAGTTAGGCGTTTGTGCCGCTGAGCTATACCCCGTGCCTATGGATATGGTTTATTACACAAGTCTACCTGAGGCCCTTTCCAGAGCTAGGCACCTTATTCATGAGGTAGCAAAAGAAATTATTGTTTACAATCAGACTATTTAAATGAGGCCTTCCAGAGAGTTTAGAATGGTGAGGTAAATCGTGGGGGTAGGAATATATTCCCAGTGTGGGAAGAGGTAGTCCTTTCTCTTAAAGGAAATGATTCAAATGACTCCATTTAGAAGTATTTGTATTTTTTGTAATGTTTTGGCAAAGTGCACTTAGTCCGTTGAGTCACCCGCAGAGAGTGAATGCAGAGCCGAGTAAGTTTATTAGCCAGTGATCGCTGGGCACCCAGTAAGGAACCGGGCACCGACCTGGAAGGCAGGAGGGAAGAATATTTATACCATGTGAGTTCTGAATGTAAAGGGGGTGGTTAGGTTTTCCCTGATATGATTCAGTGCAGCTACAGAAATACTCCTCCAGAGCTTG
>NW_004955725.1:0-1506 GCF_000276665.1 Chinchilla lanigera
AAACACCAGTCAAGCTGCTCTGTCTCTAAGTGCCCAGATCTGAGGCAGCACCTGGATTGGCTGTGGAAGGGGCAGCTGGTGGGTTGGTAGGGCTCTGTGCTAAGTTGTCAGGGTGAGTGGAGCCTGGTCAAGGTAGAAGGGGGAAAAAGATGGGGTGAAGTGTTGCCCTGGGGCCAGCTGAAGAGAAAGGACATGGAGATCTCACTGTTACTAGACTGAAGAGGTGGTAGGCACCAAAGCAGCAAACCTCGGGGTTAGTTTAGCAAAGACTTAGGAATCAGAGTCCTGAGATTGGTAGGAGAGGAAAAGAAATCTACATGATGATCTAGGAATTTGGGAATCAGGTCTGAGAGGGCAAGAAGATTCCCATAAAAGCCATACCCTGTCTCCCAACTCTGCTGCTGAGTGAGGAACCAAGTGACTGACTCTACCTTAGTGGCACTGTGACTTCCTTTGGCTGCTAGAGTTCTAGGGAGATGTGAGGAGAACCACAGGAGCTGAAAAGGGACTGTTTCAAGAATCGGTGGTTTTGAGGATTTGGGTTTGAACTTCACTCAGGAAGAATGCTCATTGCTTGATCCTTCCTGGAAGAATCTCTAGAGAAAAGTGATGCTGAAAACTCTCAGGAATCTGGTTGCAGAAGAAAAACACCCAGAAAGACAAGAACATAGAAGTGCAAAAGTTTTGGGTGAAATCTCAGCAGTCATATGGAAGAGACACTGTAAAATCCAAGGACAATAATACCTTGATTGTCAAACTCAATTCATTTTAAATTCATGTTTGAACACCTGAAAGTTCAAGAACTGAACATATTTTTCCCATAAGAAATAATGGAAAACCAAATAATTGGTTCTGAGCCCCTAAACTTACATTTACTTCATTTTTCCAGAATTTATTAAATTTCATAATGATTTCTCTCTTGAATTCTATCATGATTCTCAATTTTCCTTTTAGCTTTACTGTTGTTATCACTAACATTTTGGAGCCATGGTTACAATATTTTACCCAAATAAAGAAAAGCACAATGGTCCAATTAACATACTAACACAAGCACTATATATTGTCTGGGCAAGAACGTCACTTACCCTGAAGTGTCACTGATTTGTCTGTGGCAAGAAGTGACATGACTCATGCTTGACCTGTATATATTTTTTTAATTTGTATTTTCCATCTGACTACTGAGCAAAGTTATAGACACTGAGCAGATGTTTTTCAAACTTTCCTGTTAAAGTACTAGAAAATTCGAACTTGAAGTCATTCAACAATTGAAGTATCACTGTAGGTATTCAGCATAGAGAAACCTTCATCTGGTTTCCAAATCTTAATCTGTGCAAGAAAACCCTTACTGAAGTAAAATTATGTGAATGTAGTATGTGTGGAAATGTTTTCATGTCAGTTATCCCATAATAGGCACATTACATCACATTTAATAGACCCCATATGAGTGTGAGGAGCACACAGAGAAGCTATATAGATGTAAAGAAAATAGTGAAACAGTCATTTCTC
>NW_004955725.1:33293-34215 GCF_000276665.1 Chinchilla lanigera
AAAAATGCTGGCAAGGTTACAGGGAAAAAAGAAACCCTTTATACTGTTGGTAGAAATGTAAACTAGTACAACCACTACAGAAATCAGTATGCAGATGGCTTAAAAGACTACAACTAGAAATTCCACTTGACCCAGCTATTCACTTTCTAGGTATATTTTCCCAAAAGACTTAAAGGCATCACATTACAGTGATACATGCATATGCACGTTGTTAGCAGCACAGTTCCTAAGAGCTAATCTTGCTAATCTTGCAAGGGGTCTCTATTCCACCCACAGATGAATGGATAAAGAAAGTATGGTATTTACACACAGTGAAATACTACTCTACTACTCTGCCAGAAAGAGAGAAACTTGAGTCATTTGTAGAAAAATGGATGCACCTTGACATCATAATGTTAAGTGAAATAAATCAGACAACTTTGATTATCTCATGGTTTCTCTTATATGGGAAACCCAAAGTAGATAGAAAGAGCAGAATTAGGGGCTGGGGATTTAGCTCCACTGCACAGCGCCTGCCTGGCAAGGGCAAGGTCATGAGTTCGATTCCTGGAACCAGAAGAAAAACAAAACAGACAAACACAAAAAGAGCAGAATTAAAGACAGATAATAAGAAGAAGGGAGATAGATCTTTCTCAAGGGGAAGAGGATCAAGAGATAGAGGGAGGGGGAGGGAGGAAAGAGCACAAGAAAAGGAATTAAGATGTACAGTATTATGTACATGTCCCAACTGCCCATGAGGAATGCAATCATTATACACTGCAATGTACTAACTTTTAAAAATGCAGAAAAACCTGCATATACTCTAAACATCCATCAATAGGGAAAGTATTCAATATACCATGACATATGCCTATAATCCCAGCACTCAGGAGTCTGAGGCAGGAGGATTGTCTGGAGTTTGAGGCCAAACTGGGCTACAAAG
>NW_004955725.1:39145-40243 GCF_000276665.1 Chinchilla lanigera
TCCTTGAACTAGGGTTTAGTCTCAATTTTGTGGAAATTCATTCTTTATTCCTTAGCAATATCTTTCCTATTTGGTGTACGTACATTTTTCTGGGGTTAAGCGGGGAAGAAATCAATCTGCTCCAGAGCCTAGGGAACACTGCCACACAACCAGATGCATTCTGCTCACTCTGTGCTCACCAGTGAAGGAGCCTGAAACATAACATCTCCCCCTCAAACTGGCCTTCCCTCCTGCTTGCTGCAGTCACCTGTCATACCACCACCATTCGCATCTCCATACAGGGCAGTAACTGGGGCCTCATAGGATTTGCGCTTTCCTGTCCACCCTGCCCTCAATTCTTTGCCCAATCACTCCATCACACAGCGCTCCCAGTGTCCTCCAACCCCACTGCCACTCTGCTCTGCTGCTTGTCAGTGTATCCTCAAGTTTCCTAGAGCTTTCTATGTGATCTCCCTGAACTCAGCTTTCCCCTCCACATCACTCTGCATGTGGAGTCTAACAGAGCCCTCCTCTTTCAATCATTTTGCTCCCTGGCTTGAAACCTGTCTATATCTGTCTATCAAACCTCTAGAGTTGATATTCAAGGTTCATAATTGAAGATAATAGCTCTCATTGCTTTTTAACGCGGTTCTTTGCACGCACACTGGCCTGTCTAATCCTGTTCATTGCTCCTGCCATGCCTGTGTCGGGACTGGGCTTCCTCTGTTTCCTCTACTTCACAGCTGCAGCCACTAAGCACCAGGTAAGGTTTGATCTGACCCGTGCAGCTTTCCCTAACCTTCACACTTGGTGATTCAGATTCTGGAGAAGGACAGCACCTGAGATCTGCATCCACTCCTAGCCCACACCTACAAACCAGCTCCCTCAAGGCTTTTCCCCTTCCTTCTCTCCTATCATTTTCAAGTTCTGGAGAAAACATTATTCTTCCCACGGCTCCCAATGTACTTAGCCCTCCGGGGTTGGGCATAAACTGGACGCTATATATAGAAAGCAAGGAACAGAGGCGGGTTCTGAACATGATTCAGGGCCTGAATAATAATCACAACAGCTAACATTCATCCATATGGGTGGTGCTGACATATGCATCACTGGTGTTTC
>NW_004955726.1:0-1295 GCF_000276665.1 Chinchilla lanigera
TTGTCATTACTTTTTCTCTATTCATTTTAGGAGTATATGTGGGGTATCTATTAAGTCACACATATTCTAGGCACTGAGAATAAGATGGTTAGCAAGAGAGCAGAGTCTGCCCTTGGGGAGCTTCTATCCTGAAGGTCAGGTGCAAGTAAAGCAGTACCTGCAGGGGTCAGATGGGGCAGGGCGGGCAGTCGTCTCAGGACAGCCGTTCCCCTCCAGCCTGCAAAGGCAGAGAGCAGGGGCCGCTGCCCGGCGACCAGAGCTGGAGCAGGCCAGGGAGGCAGGAGAAATTTCCCTCCAGGTGAGGCGGCCCCAGGCGGCATCTCTCACCCCTGCCCCGTGCACAGGCAATCTTCACAGTCTGCGCTGCCACCCTGGCCTGGCCCTGGCTGAGGGAGGACGTGACAGCGTCTGTGACCCCAGTCCCCATCTGATGGCGTGGCTGCTGTGTCCTCCCGCTGGACGCAGTGCCAAGGGCAGCCTCAGCCTCTGCTTCCCGCCGTCCCCGCAGAGCCTGCTACACACACTCCACAGCCTCCCGGTGTCCATGGTCACGACAGCGCTTGTCCCTCGTGTCACAGGTGTTACCTCAGACAAAACGGGACCTTTTGTACAGAGCACTTGGGTCACCGGTCAGCAAAAGCTGCTCGAGCCCCATGGCTCTGTCCCCTCCGAGCCTCAGTTTCCTCCCCTGTGGAGTGGGCACAGGGCAGGTGGTCACCTCTTGGCAAAGCACTCGATGAAAGCCCTTCTCTGGCCCTCAGAGCGCAGCCGTAAGCATCGATGCGCCCTTGGGTGACTGAGACACCCCGCCACAGACAGGAAGGGAGCCCTGCCACGGACAGGAAGGGAGGCCCAGGGTGGGTCTCAGCGGCAGGTCAGTTGGAAGCCAAACAAGGCCGGGCTCCAGGAGCCTGTGCCCAGCCCTGCTCTGGGCTCTCCCTGCATCCTGAACACCTCGCCCAGGTATATGCCAGGCCGGGGAACACATGACCGCACAGCCTGGGCCCGCCCTCATCGGGCTGCCAGGCCAATGGGGGAGACATTTGCCCTTTCCCCCACCCCCCAGTATTGAGGATCCAACCCAAGGGCTCTCTACAACTAAGCTGCATCAGCAAACCCCTCCTCTTTTTGTTTTTTGAGAAAAGGTCTCATTATGTAGCTCAGGCTTGCCTCAAACTCCTTGTGATCCTCCTGCCTCAGCCTCCTGAGTGCTGGGATTATAGGTGTGTATCATCATACCCAGCTTTCAGCCCATTTTATTTTTTGTGTGTGTGTGTCTTTTTTTTTTTTTTTTT
>NW_004955726.1:25599-26949 GCF_000276665.1 Chinchilla lanigera
ATCCAAGAAAATCAAACAGAAAAAAACACAGATTCCATAATATATTTTAGAAAATAATTCAGAAAAAATTTCTCTGGTTTTCATAGGAAGATATCCATTTGTCAGATTCCTGGTTTTGTTTACACTTGAATCACTGAAGATCTCAAACTTACATTATTAATTTATAGAAAGAAATGCCTCTATTAACATAAATGAAAAAAAATAGGGAAATTTGATATTTATCCTTAATTTGTGTGGCTCAGTTTCAAGCTTTGTTCCTTTTTGTCCGTGGTGTTAATTCTGAGACAGGGTCTCTCTCAGCAGTTCAGGCTGGCCTTGAACTCACTTTGTAGCTCAGGCTTTTCTCAAACTCGCAATGATCCTCCTGCCTCAGCCTCCCAAGTGCTGGAATTACAGGATGTGCCACCACGCCTGGTTCATGCTTTGTACTTTGAACCGAATTATTTTTTTTTTTTTTTTTTTTTTTTGAGACAGGGTCTCTCTCAGCAGTTCAGGCTGGCCTTAAACTCCTTTATGTAGCCCAGGCCTCCTTGAACTCATGGCGCTCCTCCCACCCTAGCTTCCTGAGGGCTGGAATTACAGCCCCCCCCCCATGCCAGTGTGTTCAATCAGTGCCCTCAAATGTGGGTTTCAGTCCCATTCTACAGAGAAGACTGAGGCTGGAAAGAGGACTGTAGGGGGTGGAGCTTGGATTGGAACCTGGTTGGGCGCGGGACGCTGCACAGTCTCTGTCATCTGTCAGGCCAGGGGCGGGGAGGGTGAGAGGACGGAGGCCAGCAGAGTGGCGTGATCTCTGACTGTCACCATCACCTGGGCCTTTCTTCCTAAAGTCCCTGGCAAGGGCGTGGGTGGTGGCCGGGGGAGGGCTCGGCTCCCTGCAGCTTTTCCCTCCCAAGGCCTGGAGTGCAGAGTGCAGTGGGACACAGGGACGGAGTCCCCAGAAATGTCGCTCCTGAGATTCGGGTCCAAGGCCCTGCCCGCCCTCTGCCTCTGCATCCTAGCCCTGACCTGCGCCGTGGGTGAGCACGGGGGCGGGTGTGGGGACCGCACAAGCGGGCACGGGGGTGGCTGCGTCCTGGGGACAGGTGAGGTGTGTGTGAGTGCACGTGTGTGTCAGGGGCTGAGTGTGAAGTAGAAACATGGGGTTGGCACAGAGCACAGTGATCCTGTGTGTACGTGTGCACGAGCGAGCAGAAGTGCGTGCGTGTGTTTGTGTGCGTGCCTTCCCAAGGCCTCGTGTAGGCACAGTGTGAACGTGAGGGATCTGTCTGTGTGTTCCGGCAGGCATGAAGGTCTGTGCTTTTTTTTTTTTGTTTTTTGTTTTTTTTTGTTTTTTGGTTTTTCTCTGGT
>NW_004955726.1:31025-32399 GCF_000276665.1 Chinchilla lanigera
GCATGTCTGTAATCCCAGTGATACAGGAAAATAAAAACTCCCAACCTGAATAATATCTGGGATGAGTTTGTGTTCTCTAAAACTGAATAATGAATTTTAGGAACAGCGGACGTTATGAGCAGAATATATTTATTGAGGGAAAGAAAGCTTCTGTCCAAGAGAGGGACAGAAGAGGGCTCCGAATGGGTTTTGTCTCTTCTAGGGACTTTTATAGAGCAAAACCACGAGATGAGGTAGGTGTAAGGTAAGGGAAAAATGGATAAAACTATGATCAGCCAATAAGAATTGTTCAGGTAAAACTGATTAAACCCGGATCAAATGGGGAAGCGAGTCACATAGCAAGCGGGCATGAATACAGAACAGAGGATTTTCCTGTAAGGGGTGGGGTCAGGGAATCTTCAAGGTGATCGCTACCTATTTAGAATATCAGTCCCTGAGGTCTATCCCTTGGGAGGTAAGTGGGAGTGTTTGTTTAATCTTTAGTCTTGAGATTTGGCCCCAAGCAAGTACCACCTCTCTATTTGTAAGGTATTTTGTCTTCAGGGCCTGACCCTGTCTGACTGCCTATAATATTTCTATCTAACTCAGCTGCCTATGACACCAGCACTCAGGAGGCTGATGCAGGAGAATCTCCATAAATTTGAGGCCAGCCTGGGCAACATAATTCAGGACCAGCTTAAACTTAACTACATCCTATTTAAAAAAGCAAAACAAAAACAAGATATGGTTGGACTTGATTGGTAATCTTTGGGGGTTTATTTTTTGTTTGTTTTTGAGGACAAGGTCTCATTGTACTGTTTATACTGGCCTTGAACTCATTATGTAGCTAGGCTGGCCTCGAACTCACATTGACCCTCCAGCTTCAGCTTCCAGAATGTTGGGATTACAGGCGTGAGCCACCACACAGGGCAATTACAACACTGTTGTCACCTGTAACAGAGGGCGCTGGGCAAGGAGTTTCCTAAGGTTTGTGCTTGCCCTCGTGCAGGCCCACAGATCTCCTTCTGCCTCATCCTTTTCTTCAGCAATCACTCCCAGGGCAGTGCTGGAGATGGTCTTGGTTATGTTTCTCTGGTTGCTGAGACAAAATACCTGACACCCAAAACTAAGGAAGGAAAGGTTTTTTTAGCTCCCAGTTTGTGGAGGTTTCAGGACATATTCAGCTGGCTCAAAGGCAGGGTGGCACATGGCAGAAGGTGACAGTTCATGGCAGTAGAAAACAAAAGCAGCAAGAGCAAACAGGGAGGAGTGCCCAAGCAGCTGCTTTCTCTCCCTTACATATGCAAACTACCTGCTCCAGGGGCAGGTGTAGCACTCACACCCATAATCCCAGCATTGGACCGTGGATCAATCATAAACCTAGAAGGCCACCCC
>NW_004955727.1:0-1007 GCF_000276665.1 Chinchilla lanigera
TCTCTCTTCCTCCCTCTCCCTCTCCCTCTCCCTCTCGCACTCTCTCTCCTACACAAACACACACACACACACACACACACACACAGATTTTTGTCTGTTTTTCCGACCACATCTCTCTATGTAACCCAGGCTGGTCTTGAACTCACAGCAATGCTCCTTCCTCTGCCTCTGGAATGCTGGCAACACTGGCCTGAGCAACTGCACCCGACACAAAGATATTTTTAAGGTTCGGTGCTGGTTCTATACGTGTTTCTTTCTTCAACCTGGGAGATGAGCATATTTTTACTCCTTTAGCAGCACGGAGCATACACAGGTATCTACCTTGTTTGCTGGAATCCTTGACTTTTGGTGTGTGCCCAGGGCAAAGAAGCATACCTGAGGTCTGAAGTCAGGAGGGGCAGAGAGGGGACAGTAACCCTGAGGTTTCCCCTGCTAGGTTCATACAGGGAGGTGAAAGGGATGAGTAATCTCTAAAATCAAGAGTCACTTCCAAGGGCAAAACTTGCAGACACCTTAGAATTTTAGTATAGAGCTCCATATAACTGGGGATTTTTAAAGCTTCCTTCTTCCTCTGTCAGATATGCCCGGAGCTTCACATCTGGATTCTGGCATTCTGGGAACAGGGGACAGGGGACAGGGTGCTTTCTAGTTTGCCTTTAGGGGCTCCAAATGGTTTTTTCCAGTTCTCATTTGCTGAGGCTGCCCGGAGGACAACGTGGTCAGTGTGATAAAGGAGTTCACTGTTTGCCCCTCCTCAACACAGTTGCTCTTTCCGTGGTTGTATTCAAACTCTCCATTTCTCCACAGTTCTCTTCACCATAAAACCTCTTTTTTGTGCAGAGAAGCTGCTGCTTCCTGCATGAGTGTGTGCAGGTGGGTTCTCCCAGTGCAGCTCAGCTCTGTGAAGGTTGCTGCCTAGTCAGAGGCAGGGAGGAGTGTCACACAGAGAGAGGCAAAGAGCTGTCACTTTCTGCAGCGGCACTTTGCAGGGTATGTCAGCTCCCCTC
>NW_004955727.1:1107-2141 GCF_000276665.1 Chinchilla lanigera
TGTGCAAGAGAAGGACATGGAGATTGTGGAGTGCTACACTCCCTGGGTCAGGGTAGTTGCTTACAATATCACAGAGGTAAAGAGGCTTGACCTTCTCTACCACTCCTCAATTTTGCTCTGGCTGCTTTTGCTATCTTCCCCCACTATGAACTATAGCCCTCTGCCCTGTGCCACTCTGCCTTGGAGCCAGTAGAGTATGGACTGAAACCTTCACAGACTGTGAGCTTAATAAACCTTTCCTTAGTTAATTTTGGGTACCATGGATTTTGTCTCAGCAACAAAAGTACCAAAACAAATACACAAACAAAAAAAATGACAAACAAACTGAGGTCCAGTGATCTCAGCCTTTCCGGGAAGCTGAAGCAAGAAGATCTCAAGCTGATGCCCAGCCTAAGCAATGCAGGAACTTACTGCAAACAGGAGTCCAACTCAAAACCACACAAAGGGATGGGGACGTACTTCAGGGCAGAGGTGTTGAGTCAGCATTAGTAGAGAAAAGGGAAGATAATTGTTTTAGTGATTGATAGACACATAGACAGACAGACAGAGACAGAAGTCCACCTTTTCACTGAGGTTGAGACTTCAATGTCCGGCAGCCAGGCAGAGGTTTACTGCAGCTCGTTCTGCTGTGGAGACTCTGACCCAGTTTCCATCCCAGGTCCCATGACCATATTCAAGTCCAGGTACAGTAGGTGTCTGGACTCCAGGACACCTTTTGTGTTCCCGCAGCCCTAACATTCATGGGCTTATTCTTTCCTCTCACTGCAAGCTCCTTGTGCTTTTCGTTTGTTTATTTGGAAGGAAGCATCTTGCTATCTCCTTCAGGCTCGCCTTTAATTAACTAGCTCAGGTTGGTTCAGACTATGATTCTCCCATCTCAGCTTCCAAAGCACTGGGATCACAGGTGTTTTCCACAAGCCTGCAGGCTCTATTTTGTTCCAGCTGCACATCTGTAATGCCGGCACTCAGGAGGCTGAAGAGTTCAAGGCCAGCCTGGCACAGACTGCATAGCAGGATCCTATCTCAAAAGACAA
>NW_004955727.1:36429-39961 GCF_000276665.1 Chinchilla lanigera
CCCTTCAATCTTCTATTGTGTTGTCCAGCCTGAGGAGGTGCAGACAAGCACTAAGTCATAGGAAGTGGACATAAGGACCAGTGACACAGAAGGTGGAGCTTGTGCTGGCTGCAAGGGTACCAGTACTTGCACTGTGGCTTGAGCTTGCAGAACATACAGTGGGAGAAGAACTAACTATGACCTTCTGGGAATACTTGGTAAACATTTTCTGATTAGGGTGGATGTTTCAGTCAATCAGATCCCTGGAGTGAGCTGAGGCCTCTTGCCCGAGTTATCTTGCCTGGTGGTAGGTTTCCAAACAGCAGAAGGAAGCAGTACCAGGAGAGCATTGGAAAAAATAACCTTGTCCAAGGTGACCACAGCGTATCTCGCCTGCTGAATTCCATTGCTAACACAGCTGCGTCCATCCATAAAAAAACATGTTCTCAGCATCTGTCAGGTGTTCAAGTTTTATTGATTTTTATTTTAAAGACAATAAAAAACAAAATAAAAATATTAAAAGTGATACAACATTTCAAATAAATATTAAAAACTTGTTCCACATGGTTGGTCCTTTGAGAAATGCAAATTGAAATGACAGAGATTCCAGCTGTCCTCAGAAAGAAAGCCTATCATCAAGAAATCAAACAATGAGAAATGCTGGGGAGGCTTTGGAGAAAAAGGGATTCATTTTTAAGTCTGGTCAGGTGGAGAACAGTTTATGACTCAGTGCTAGGCAGACCACGTTTGTTCAGGAGGTTCAGTGCCGCATGTGGAAAATGGAGAGTTAAGGGTTGGTCTAAGGTGAGCTTGTCAGGTTTTTGGGTCAGGACAGTGGCTGTCAGCATGTGCAGGCAAAGATGGGAGGCAGCCCTTAGTGAGTGAACCCAAGTGTTTCTTTTTTTTGTTTTAATAAAAGAAACGAGCTCAGGACCTTGAGCTTACCAGTCATGTGCTTGGGGCACCGAGCCATATCCCCATCCCCTGGATGCAAGTATTTGCACAGGCGCCTTTTAGTCACCTTTCCACACACCAGCAAGTGGCAGTTTGCTGTGCAGATCATCCCTGCAGGAGAGATTTTGCAATCATACTTATGTCCAAGTTGAGCACAGCACCCCTAGCCTGTCAGACTTTATTCCTAACAGAGCTACTACCTTCTGCAAACAGGTTGTACTCACTGCGAGTCTGGGGTCAATTTTTTCAAAACAGTTCAGTCCCGTGCAGCATGTAGAACTTGGAGAGTTAGGTCTCAGTCTAAGATGAGCTGGCCGGCTCTCTTGAGCAGAAGGACAGTGCCTCAGAGAGAGAAGGGAAAGCAAGGAAGAAGTGCTTAGCAACCAGACTGAAGTATTTGCACAGGTAGGCCACTGGGCACTCCCAGGGCTGACAGTCTGACTAAGCATCATACTTGTTGGGAAACAAAGGATGCAGACTTTATGGAACCAGCAGCTGCAAGAATTTGTGGAGTTTGATTCTTGTAATGAGTTTCTGGCAGATATTGCAGCAGAGCTTTGTTCCTTTCCAGGAGGCTGCGGGGAAGTGTCATTAATGAGCAGAGTGTTTTAAAGAGGGAACAAGTCTCAGAACCACTGGGAATTGGGCTCCATATCAGTTGCAAAAAAGGCCTGGCTCACAGAGCCATCAAGGGCAGAAAAGGAATTAGTGAGGTTGGTAGAGCAACCATAGCAACATTGTTGCTCAGAGATTTGAAATGGGTTTATAGGTAGGAGAGGTGTACTTCAGCAACTGAACCATACTGTTTTCTTGGGGGACCATGGCAGCCAGCAGTAGGGGACACGAAAATGGGCTCTCCTGGATAAAAAGGGCTGCTAGTTTGGTCAAGTCAATTGCTAGAGCCTGTACAAAAATAATGGGAGAGTTTAACTCCTTGTGGCAACTGAATCCAAGTAAAATGTGTCTTCTGTCAGGAATTCCCAGTTGAAGGGGCCTAATGAGCACCTGATGAACAGAGAAAAGCATCTTTACAACCAGGCAGTTGAACTCGTGCCCCCTGGAGGTAGAAGTGCAAGAGGGGCGTATGGCTTGTGGACCACAGTGAAGGTGATGGATGGGGCATGGTTTGTGGCCTGGCCTGGAGGTGAGAAACTGAGGCAGGAGGACCACCATGAGTTTGAGACCAGCCTAGGCTGCAGAAGTTCAAGGCCAGCCTGGACTACATGACAGACTTTTTCTCTAAAAACTACAAAAAATAGCTGCAGTGGACAGAACTAAATATAGCATGTGTCTCAGAAGTTCTTGATCTTAGAAACATCTGGCTGGCAATGCTGACCTCTCTACTCTACCCCAGCTCATATTCTTAGATTCCATGACCTCAAACCACTTCACTGAACTCATATCAGCTGAACCTCCCTACCCATTCCAGGGCATCAAAAACAAAGTGCCATACTTGTTCTCAAGCACAATGTTCAGTTTAAGACTCTGTTGGTGTTTTGCAGCTCTCCGTATAGATTTACAAATGCCCTCTATGCAAGTGTATTTCAATCACCCTACCTAGATCCCAGAAAAGGCCGCAGGATTTGGGGATACTTGGGTATTTCACTGAGACTGACTTAGGGCACGATCTATAATTGTGTATCTTCCCTGCTCAATTCTGTCTTCCTTCCCTGCTCACTTCTAATACTAATTTGGCCTGAGGCCTTTGAATATAGACTTAACGCTTTTTCCCCAAGCATTGCAAAATGAAAAGTGAGCCTTTGGGGTGAGGCATACCCACAACCCTTTCATTTGTTTCTTGTTAAATTTTAGGACATAGTCTCCTTAAATTGTTAACTGCCTATCATGGGCTCCACCTTGCAATCTTCCTGCTTCTGCCTCCCAGAATGGGGGGATTGCAAGGCTCCTTGTCTGGAAGTGGACAGTAGACTCATAGGAAGTTAACCTGTGGGAGTCACTCATCCCCACGAAGGCCTGTAATGGCAGAGGAAGTTGGAAAAATATAAAGGAGAAGAAAAAATCACAGCCAAGGATTCCTGGGTTTCACTCAACTAGACGAATCCTATAGCCTCAGGCATCTCACTCCTGGGTGGATTGATTTAATCCTTATTCAGTTTTTTCTTACTGTTTTACATGGGGTTGTCCATGAAAAATTACCCTCTTCTTGAAAAATCCCATCCCTACTGCAGGCATCCAAGTAAATACAGGCCACCCAGAGAAGTTCTTAGTCTTAGACCTGAGAGAATCTCAACTTCTATGAGAGGGCTTTGATCCTCCAGAGGCACTGAAATCAGTACATTTGCCTTGTGTCATTTAGCTTTCTCCATACACTTCAGGAGACTGTACATTCTACCAGCACCAATAACTGAGGGATGTCATTAAACCGATATGTATTTTCCTACATTTACTTGACCAAAACTCACTCTTCAGGGCCTGTTTCATGTATTACATTTAATAAAACTTGGGACTCTGTTGGGTAAGGGTGTTTGCTAGGGGAACAACATAGCCTAGGACCCATGTTTTATAGGATTACCTATAATAGACACTCAGTGAATCATATACAAGAGAAATCTGTCCACAGACTAAAGACCAAAGAATC
>NW_004955728.1:0-36542 GCF_000276665.1 Chinchilla lanigera
CTGGCAGCTGGACTGCTGGCAGCACGTGGGCGTGCAGGAGCTGGTGCAGCCTGACTGGCAGCATGGGGTGCAGATGAGGCTCAGGCAGGGGGCTGGGGCACAGCAGCTGGGCTGGCAGCAGCTGGGGGCGCAGCAGGGGGGCTCGCAGCAGCTCTCCTGACCATTGTCCACCTGCCAGGTGTCACTGCAAGCAATGGGTGTGCAGACCCGGCTGCCTCTCCCCAGGTCGCTGGAGCAGATGGAGAGGGTGGAGGCGGCAATGACACATGTCCTGGTACAGCAGCTGTCGGCCATGCTGGAGCTGTGGAGGGGGCAAGTGCCTGTGTGTGTGTGAGTGCGTGTGAGTGTGCCTGTGCTGTGGGAGGTGCTCGGGGCTCTGCGGCTTTATACCCCGCCTGGCGTTCCCCTCGTGGAGTTCCTCTCTTCCCCTTCCTTGTTGTTGCTCAGCTTTGTCTCCTGGTAGCCCTGCCCCATGACTTGCTGTGAGCCCTGACTGCGGCTGTGCCCAGGACCCCATGTGTGCAGCTGAGGGCGAATGCTGGGAGCTGCGCTGTGTCGTGAAGGTGACCGCCCCCGAGCGTGCTCAGGGACAGCTCGCCTCTGGCGCCCTCTGCTGATTCTCTCCCGCTGCCACCTGATGTGCCTCCATGGATCACCCCCTCCACGCTCCTGCCACCACCCCAACTGCTGACTGGCCAGGGCACCCGACCGGGAGAACTGCTCCAGACGCCCCTCCTGGACCCCATTCTTTTTTTTCTCTTTCCTTTTTTTTTGTCTATTTGAGACAGGGTTTTGCTACGCAAAAGGTCAGTTCAGACTGGCCTTGAGCTCACTTTGTAGCCCAGGCTGGTCTCCAACTTGCAATGACCCTCCTGCCTCAGCCTCCTGAGTACTGGGATTACGGGCGTGCGCCACCATACCCGGCTTCTGGATGCCATTCTTACCCACCCTGTTTATGTCACAAATACTAAACAACACGGCCCCTATGACCATGGAGTTTCCTGTCTTGGAGACGATCTGGTCTGTGGGGGACAGTGCTTTCCTGGGCTCACCGCCAGCCTCACGAAGAGCTCTCTTCCCATCCTCAGTGTTTGGTTAGGTTGGAGCTCAGCATCCATGTTGTTTTTATCGGGTGAATAAAGCCGGTGGCTGAGTCTGCAGAGCGGAGCCAGAATTCATTTCCCTGCTTGTGCACCTGGTGTTTGCGTCCTCCCCTCAGGGAGCTAACAACGGCTCCTGTTTGTTCACTTCGTTTTCCCTGTATCATTAAATCCTCCCCAAACAAGCCGATGTCATCTCTGAGCTCTGTCCACAGGGAACCGGTCAGCTTCTCTTCCTTTTTGTGAACCTCGCTGCTAGACCCCTGTGTTCTGGGGCATCTCTGCAGCGGCTCCCCACCCACTGCCCAAATATAGATGCACCCCCAGCCTCCCTCACTATGGTCCTTGACTTGGTCGATAGCTTGGCTGGCTTAGTCCTGGAGACATGTTCCCTTACAGTGCCTCGATGGAGGTTCGGGACGTTTCCAGAGTCCTCGCGTGCCTGTGCGGTCTCTCCCAGCCTCTCCCCGCTGCCTCTGTCCTCACGTCCTGTGAGGCCTGGGCTCCTCTGCTCTGGGAGATGTCTGTACAAAGCACTGTGAGGCAAATGTGGCTCATTCGCTTGGTTTTTTCCTGTGCTGTGAACAATTGCACTAATCCATATCGTACGGTTTTTATCCCTTCTTTTTCCCAGTGCTGGGGGTTTAGATTGTTTCAGATTTGGGGCAAGGGTAATTCTGTTGCTATAAAGTTGTTGTCCATTTTCTTGGTGGGTGTATTTACTAATTTCTCTTCATCTACAGCCAAAAATGGAATTGCTGGGTCACACAACAGGTATATGTTTAGTTGAGCATCTACTGCCTGACAACTTTTTAGAGAAATTCAAATTCCTGCTAGTCAGGGCCTGGGATTTAGCTCATCGGCATAAGCGCCTGCCTGGCAAGTGCAAAGCCCTGAGTTTGATCCCTGGTACCAAAAAAACCCCACCAGCCAATTTCATGAATCCCAGTCATTCTATATCTTTACAAAATGAGATGCCGTCAGTCTTTTATGATCTTATCCATTTGGGAAGGCAAGTGGGAATAGCTCCTGTTACGTAATCTGCATATTGATGACTAGAGCTCTTCATTGATCCTCTGGATAGCTTTTCTTAAAGGGCCTGTTCGAGTCATTTGCTTATTTTATTTTTAAGTGTTTATGTGTATTTCTAGTTCTTTTTGCAATGTATTACATATCCTGACACGAGGCGTTCATTGTGTGTGTGCAGCGGTGGTGCGGCCCCAGCACAAGGGGTTTGGTCGACTGTCAGTGGCTGGTAGGAAGCCTCCCTGGGCGTGGGGAGGTGAGACTTGGCTTCTCCTGGGGCCTGGAGTGGGGCGTTCAGGTCATGGATGTTGTGTGTTTAAGGGAAGTGATGGCCACGTCTCCAGAGTGATTGTGCTGCTCCAGCTCCGCCCAGCTCGCGGGGAGGGGCGGGGGCAGGGGCGGCTCACTCCTCCGTGGACCTCGTTGCCTCTCTGACCTGAGGCACTCTTGTGGGTGCACCGTGGTATTCCTGTCACCTTCTGATGACTCGGGGCTCTCGATCTCAATAAAATCCAGCTTACTAATTTTCTCTTTTATGGTTTGCATCCTGTGTCCAAAGTCTTTGCCAACGCATGATCTCATGAAACGTTCTCCTACATGTGCTTCTAGGTCTTTGTGTTCATTTTATTTTCCTACTTCTTACTTAGTGTTACATTAACAGATGAACAACTGTGCACACTGATGGGGCACAGTGTGATGTTTTGATCTACGTCTACATCGCAGAAAGTACCTCAGGCTAGTAACATATCATCTCACCAATTTATCTTTCCTGTGGTGAGGATGTTAGAAGTCTATTTTGCAGGCAATTCTGAGATAAACAGTCCATCAGTACTAACTGCAGGGGGTCCTCCATCCCATCCTGTCTCCTCTTCCCTATGCTACTTCCTCCCTGTTTGCCTTCTCCTGGCTTATTTCACTCACTGACCTTCAGGTCCCTCTGCATTGTCAAATTTCTCCGTTGAGGTCGCATTGTATTTATTCCACCACGGATACGCGCCATATTTTCTTCATCCATCCATCGCCGAGGGACTCTGAATCGCTTCCTCCTCACTGTCACGAGGAGTGCTGCAGTAAACACGGAGGTGCAGAGCCTCCTTCACAGAGCAATTTCCGTTCTTTTGGATGTTATGTCAGTCAGCTTTATGTGACTGTAACAAACTCTCAGAGACAGCTGGCTCATAAAGAGCAAGGGTTCTTTGGTGGTTCCAGCCCATTGCTTTGGGCCGGTCGTGGGGACCTCATCCTAGTGGGCAGCGGCAGAGCAAACCCCCTCTCCTCATCACAGCAGAAATCAAGGAGAGGAAGGAGCCCAAGACCAGCGTCTCCTTTCAGGACATGCCCACCTCTAGCGGGCCCCTCTTTAACATGCCACCTCCTTCCAGCAGGCTGGGTCCCCGGGCCTTGGGAACACTGGAGATCCAGTTAGAGCAGAATTCCCAGAGCTGGGTCCATGAGCTCAAACGCTAGTTCTGCTTTTAGTTTTTATGACCCGCCGCAACATTCTGCAAGGTGACTGCTCTCGAGTACATCCCTACCGACTCTGTACCAGGGCTCCCTCTTCCCTGCGTCCTTGCCACGTGATACCTGTCACCTTTCGAGACTGACAGCAGCCATGCTAACAGATGTCAGGTGATGACTCACAGGGTTTGGACTCACATGTCCCTGAGGATTAGTGAGGACTTTTCCACATACCCATTGGCCATTCCTAGGTCCTCTAAGCGACGATTATTCAGGTAGCCTTCCCAGGTTTTACTCAGAGGACCTGTTACTCTTGAATCGTTCCAGCTCCTCCAGTGTCCTGATGTTAGCCTCTCACTGGGTGTATGATTTATAAATATTTCCTCCCCGTCTGTAGACTGTCTTCCTGCTCTGTTCATGGTTTCCTTTACTGTGCAGCAGCTTTTTAGTTGCCTCCATCGGGAAGAGAGGTTGCCCTGGGCCCCATTAGCTCCCTGCAAGGCCCTGTGCTCGATCTGGGAGTCAGATTAGTACAAGAGCTGACTAACAGGAGAGAGGCACCTGAGTTTTACACCTGGAGATCTTCGCAAGAGCGCGAAGTGCAAGCAAGCGAGTAAAGCATGGTGTTCACGCCCATTTCACACAGAGACAGTCACTGTTGGCGGAAGACGGGACAGAGGGCCTCCTGGACGGGGTTGGAGATTTGAGGCACACCACAAGAGACACGTGGGGGTGTGGGTGCTGGTGGAGGACAAGGCTGCTCAGAGTGTGTGAATTCGGGGTCACTGCAGTGGGGCCGAGGCTGTCTGCCGCGTGGACTTGGGACCCACCCTGAGGGTCTCTGCGACTCGCTGCTGCAGGTGGGGCACACCGGCCCTTCCCGCTGTCCAGAGCCTCAGGTGACTTCAGCCTCAGGCCTCCCTGCCCGGGTGGCCCGTTGGGAGGGACTTCAGCGTCATCCCATTGGCCTATCTTTGTTGTTGTTACCTGCCTTTTTGGAGGCCTAGGAAATTACTGCCCAGACCGTCGTGGAGTGTCCTCCCTGCTTTCCTCCAGCGGTTCTAGAGTTTTCAGTCCTGCACTGGGGGCCTAAACCCACGTTTGCTTATTTTTTTGTAATGTTGTGAGGGAAGGGTTCAAGTTTATGTTCTGCATGTGGATACACAGTTTTCCCAACACCACGTGTTGATGAGACAACTATTTCCCTGTTGTGTATTCTCAGCGCCTTTGTCGGAAATCAATTCGCAGTAACTACCAGGGCTTATTTCTGGGATTCCTATTCTGTGTTATTGGTGAATGAGCCGGTTTCAAAGCCTGTATGATGCTGTCTTGATGACCACAGTTTTGTAATATATTTTGAAATCAGTGAACATGATACTTTGTTCTTTTCACAGGCTATTCATAGGGCACAGGCTATTCAGGAACTTTCATAATTCCAGTTGAATTTTAGTACAGTTTTTCTTTTTCTTTTTTCTTATTTTTTGAAAAATATGAGTGAAATGCATAGGGTTCACATTGAATCTGTAGATCCCTTTGGGTAGCATAGGCATTTTAATGATATTAACTCTTCCAATTCATGAACATGGGACATTTATCTATTAATTTGTGTCTTTCTCAACTTTATCAATATTTTACAGTTTTCAATGTACAGTCTTTTATTTCCTTGGTTAAATTTATTGGTTAAATACTCACTTGGTTAAGTATTTTTATGCTATTGTAATCAGGATTGTTCTCTTAATTTCTTCTTTGGATAGTTTGCTGCTAATGTACAGAAATGCTACTGATATCTGTAGTTGATTTTGTAATCTGCCACTTCTTTGGATATGTTTATCAGTGCTAACAGGCTCTGTTTGTTTGTTTGGTGGGAGTGGAGGTTGAATCCAGAGCCTTAAGCACGCCAGGCAAATGCTTTAGCACTGAGCCATGCCCCCAGCTCAATCGTTTTTTGGTGGAACCTTTACGAGAAAAGAAAATTGTATGCCGCTATTCCTCATGAATATAGATGCAAAAATTCTCAACAAAATACTAACAACCTGAATGTAATCACGTATAAAATAGGTCATTCACCATGATCAAGGAAGATTTATTCCTGCCGTGCAAGGGTGATTCAGCATATAGAGATCAATAAATATGTTACACCATATTAACGAACCGAAGGACAGACCCATATGATCACCAAAAATTCTCAAAAACCCCCGTATGCAACAAGACTGCCGCTGGGGTCGTACTCAGTGGAGTAAAGGCGACGGCTCTTGCTCGGCGATCAGGAATGGACAAAGATGCAATCACTTCCCACTTCCACTCCGCACGGTGCCTGGACTCCGTGCCCCAGCGGCGGGCAGGAAAGGCACGCGAGGTAGGAAGCAGCGGGGACCTGCCGGCTTGCTGGTGTCTGACCTTACAAGGACTTCACTGCATCTTCCTGCGGGGGAGGCAGAGGCCCAGGGCTTCCTCTCCCGCCTAGATGTGGGTTGCCCCCGCTCAAACACCTTTGGCAGCGGCACCCTGACTGTGAGTGAGGTGCCTGGCTGGCGTGTACCCGAGCACTCTCCTGGGCCTCCCCGCGATTTGTCTGCGAGTGTGCGACGCTGGTATCCAAGCCGCAGGGACAGCCCCTCGCGGCTCAGGCTCCTCCGGGACCCTCTGCGTGTTCATCTTTTCACCCTTTCTTGCTTCAGTTTCAGTGGTCATATTTTCCCATAAATTTATCCTTTTCATCTATACTTTAGTTGTGTTGGCTGAGCAACACATTTTTCCTCATAATTTAAAATTTTCTTTATCTACAACCTGTACCAATTTAAATATTTCATTATTAAGATTTTTCTGTCAAATACCGCTGTTTTATTTCAACACATTTAATTTTTGTTACTTCTCTTAGATTTGCCAACATCTGTATTTTCATAGACCTTTTTAAAGGGCTTCAATTTGGCACGCTTCCTATTCCTTTTTAATTGGTTAGGTTCCTTTTGTTCATTTCTTTTGGGGGAATTTGTATAATTTTCTGAATTGAAATCTAGTTTTTATCAATCTTGCTTGGTTTCTACTGTTTATCTTTGAGGACTGAGTTTTTCTCTGAGTACTGGTTACCCAGACCCCGCAGGCTCTGAGGTTCAGTGCATCTTGCTCATTTCCTGAGGGTCTGGGTTCCACTTAACTTGCCCATCCACTCAGGAGAGCACCTCGGATTTCCAGAAGGAAGCGTTCTCTGCTTGTCGCGAGTTCTTCTCAGTCGCAGGATATGGTCCGTATAACACCCTTTGACCTTGCTAGATAGTATTTTTATTGCAAAATAGTTCAGCAACAGAAAAGCATAGACAACAGTAAAGCAAGCACCACGCCCACCGCCCGCCTTGGCACACCTAGCCCTAGGCACATGGGCCAGTGTCACGGGGGCACCCTGTGTGCACAGGAAACCGCTGTGTGGGTGTCCTTCCCAGGGCCCATAGTGTTAACAGAGGTGTTCACAGCCACGAGACGGAGTGTGGCTTTGTGCGTTTCAGCCTTCAGATCTGTATTATTCCACAGGTGCCCACCGCAACTTGACTTCCTTCCA
The DNA here is from genome assembly GCF_000276665.1 of Chinchilla lanigera. NCBI lineage: Eukaryota > Metazoa > Chordata > Mammalia > Rodentia > Chinchillidae > Chinchilla > Chinchilla lanigera. Next base: position 7,138 of record NW_004955728.1, read on the forward strand.
CTCCACACGGCTCTTCAGCCCCACTCCGATCCCTTTGTCTGGCTCAGTCCCTCCTGCCGCCCACACTTGGGCTCCTCCGTGGGCTCCTCCGTGGGCTCCTCTGTGACATGCTGCCCCCCCACCGCGTGGCGAGGCAGGCGAGGGTCAGCACCCAGCACGTATCCAGGGAGGCTGCCAGGTGACTTGCACTCCTGTCCTGTGCACACCAGCGGGTCTCCCAGGAGTGCAGACCAGAGCAAGGGACGCTCCCACGGCTACCAGCCTGCTTCCCGCCTTACCAGCCTGCTCGAGCAATGGACACCCTTGCCCACAGCCATAGCAGCCTGGTGCCATGAGACCAAACCGTTTCTGCATCCCCACTTCACTTTAATTCGCGCTGTCTCCATCTTGGGGGACAAGGTGCCTCTTGGACGGCATTTGACCACGGGGAACCCACTCTATGATGTGCTTCTTTTATGCATTTGTTTTCATCACTGATTCAGAATCCGAGTCCTTCATCAGTCAGATGGTGTTAATGAAGGTCTCTGCTGTCAGCTGCCAAACCAGCCAGAGCGGACATCTCTGTGCCTTAAGACCCAGAGCTGTTGCTCCTCTTCCTGTCCCTGTGGCCCCTCTGCCTGCTGTTCTCTCTTTCCACACATGTCCCCAAGGCACTGCAGCAGGGGAGAGAGAGCAGAGAGACTCCAGGAGGCTGTGGGCTGGCAGGGACGTTGCAACCTGTGCACGTTGACTAGACTGACAGCTCCATGGCCCTAAGCTGCAGCACGAGGCCGAGCCTGGTGGCCCACAAGCCCAGGAAGAGATGGTGCCCCTGGCAGAGCGGGAGTGTGGGTCAAGTCCAGGGCGCTGGGCACATCTTCTGGTGTCCTTCCTGGTGGGAGCTGTGGGATGGGCCAGGTTCCTCAGGGAGGAGCATTGACCTGCGGGGTGACATCCACCAGGGAGCCTGTCAGGGACTGGGCACCTAGGGTTTTCTCAGGAGCTGGTCCTGGAGGCACCTCAGCCAGCAGGTCCCCAAGCTCCAGTTGGCCAGAGGGAAGGAGGTGTCCCCAAGGAGTCTGTTCTAAAATCCAAGTTCCCAGGTGCCAGCCAAGGGTGACCTTGCTTTCTTGCACAGCCTAACGGGCTCTCCAGAGAGTCGCCCTAAGCCATGGGCTCACAATGCCCTGTGTTCCTCTGAGGGGCATGCCATGGCCAGCATGGCAGGCTTCCAAGACACTGTTAAGGTGTGGCCACGTGGGCTGGCCAGGTTGGCGACCACTAGGCAGCCAAAGGACGAGCACAGGAATGAGCGGGTCAGAGGCACCAGGGGCGAGATTTATTAGAAAGTTGGGGGGCAGAGGCTCAGAGCCCGGAAGAAGAGCTGGGCTCCCCAGGACAATGACAGACACCGCTTCTGGACCTCAAGGACAGCACTGAAGAGCAGATCCATCAGTGTCCCCAGCCTGGCTTGTCTGCAGCCAGGCCTCCAGGCAACGTCCAGCTGCGGCAGAGGCTCACTGCCCACAGCACAGGGAGGGCCAGGACTGACGACTGAGGACTTCACACGTAGACGAGGCTGTTCCTAGAGTAGATCCCAAGTGACCACCACACCCACGGGAAGGCCTGGAAGAAGGGGCTGTGGCCACTGTGAGGATATAGTAAAGAGGCCAGGGGGACGGGGGCAGTGATCTTCCAAGAGTTCCTTCAGCAGCTGGACTTCTGGCCCAAGGAGAGGCCACAGCAGGCCGGGCGGGGGCAGGCGGGGCGGCAGAGCAGGGACACGGAGGAGGCTGGTTGGCAGCAGCTGGGCTGGCAGGAGGAGGTGCAGCAGGAGGAGGCGGGCACACAGCAGGCGGGTCTGCACACGGGGCGGCAGAGCAGGGACACGGAGGAGCAGGAGGGCGTGCAGCAGACAGGCTTGCAGCAGACGGGTGTGCAGCAGACAGGCACACAGCAGGACGGCTGGCAGGGGGAGGAGCAGCAAGCTGGCTGGCAGCTAGGCTGCTGGCAGCAGGAGGAGGAGGTGCCTGAGCAGATGGGCGTGCAGCAGACGGGCTTGCAGCAGACAGGTGTGCAGCAGACGGGCTTGCAGCAGGCAAGGACACAGCAGGACGGCTGGCAGCTGGACTGCTGGCAGCACGTGGGCGTGCAGGAGCTGGTGCAGCCTGACTGGCAGCATGGGGTGCAGATGAGGCTCAGGCAGGGGGCTGAGGTGCAGCAGCTGGGCTGGCAGCAGCTGGGCTCACAGCAGGGGGGCTCGCAGCAGCTCTCTGGGCAGTCGTCCACCTGCCAGGGCTCGGTGCAAGCACTGGAGCAGACGGACATGGTGGAGGCGGCCATGGCGGGGTCGGGCTGGGGAGGTGTGAGTGAGTGAGTGAGTGAGTGAGTGAGTGAGTGTGAGTGCTGTGTGAGGTGTGGGCTCTGGGCTTTTATCCTCTCCCTGTGCCCGTGTCCCCGGCCTCTCCTTCCTTGTTGTTGACCCAGCACTGCTGTCATCAGGGATGTTTGTTTTCAGTGTGTCTGGCTCGTTAATCTCCTGCTGCGTCCATCCAGGAGCAGGAAACGGGCAGCCAGGGCCCATCCAGGTCTGAGAGCGCTGAGGGCTGGGTCGTCACATGCTGCATTGTGCCTCAGCTGTCTGGGGCTGCTGAAACATATTCCTCCTCTGGACAGGCAGCCCCAGGACCTCTGCAGGAAGCGGCTCTGGGGAAGTGTTGCCCTGGGCCCTAACCCTTCACCCAGCGACCCCACCCTGTGCTTACCACAGGGTATTTGTCACTTGATGAGGAGAATCCAGAGTTGAGGGCCACGTGGCCGGGAAGGGGCTGAGGCTGTGCTCCGAGCCCTGCCCAGGCTCTGCACACCTCTCCTCCTTCGACACCTCGCCCTCTGTCCCTGACCACGTGCCTGGGCAGAAGACTGTATCATGGGCACAGAACCCACGAATGGTGAGGGTCACTGTATCTGTTTTCTGTCTGTCCATCTGCCCACTTGTCCACTTACCCCCCATCATCGAGGTTTATATCTGTCATCTCTTTACCGTGCATCCATCCACTGTCATCTACTTATCCGTCAGCTGTCTCTCTCAGTTGATCATCTATCACCTGTCTCTATCCACTTATCTGTGTGCCTATGCTTCTATTATCTCTCCACCAGGCATTGATTATCTTTCTGTCATCTGTCTAGCACGTACCTACCACCACCTCCACACCTATCTATCATCTCCGTAAATATCTATCATCCATCTACCCCTCCACGCTCTGTGTTTCTACGGATACATGTAACACATATGTGAACACACATGTATGTCTCTGTGTGTGTCGCTTTTAACATTTTAATACCTAATCCACAATGTTAATGGATCAACTAGACCAGCAAGAGTGCAGAAGACTTGAACTACAATCTAAAAGCAGTGAACATGCAAATGATATTCATTCCAACCACAACAGAAGATGCCTTCATTCCAAGGGTATGCTGAGCTTCCCCCAGGAGAGCCCATGGGCTAAACAGGAAAAAAGCCTCAGTAACCTTATTTATTTTGTGATTTTTCTTCTTATAACTACATATTTGCAGTATGTAATGATTATATTCCGTGTGGGGAGTTGGTCATGTACACAACACGTCTTAATCATTTTTCATCCCTTTCTCCTTTCCTTCCTTACCCTCCCTGCATATCTTGTTTCCTTTCCTTTTAGCAGAAGCTCCATCTGCCTGTTTACTTTTATGTATCTTTTATCTAGCTCTTTATTTTATTTACACTTTGTGTGTCTGATTTACTTCACTTAACTTGATGGACTTAAGGTGCATCCATTTTCCCACAGATAGCTCAAGTTTATCCTGCCTTATGCCAAAGTAGTCTTCCATTGTGTGTAAATATCACATCTCCCTTGTCCATTCATCTGTTGCTGGACATATAGGCTGCTTCCAAGATTTAGCTATTATGAGTTGTGCTGCTATAAATATGGGAGTGCATGGATCTCCGTAATATGATGTCTTTCTCTTTTGGGAAGATACCTCAAAGGCAAATAGCTGGGTCAAACAGAATTTCTAGTTTTAGTGTTTTTAGGAATCTCTATACTGATTTCCATACTTGTTGTATGAGTTTGCATACCCACCAAATGTAGAAGGGCTCTTCTTCCCCCTTAGCTTTACCAGCATTTGTTGATTTCCTGGTGATGGCCGTTTTTTCTGAAGTAAGATAGAATCTCAGTGTTGTCTTAATTTGCATTTTTCTGAAGGCCAGCTATTCTGGGTCTCTTCTGGTTCTATATGAATTTTAGGATTGTTTTCTCTGGTTATGAGAGAATGCTGTTGGTATTTTCATTAAGACTGCATTAAATCTATATATCAGGTTTGGTAGCCTCACCATTCTGACAATATTGGTTGTACCTACCCAGGAACAGGGGATATCTTTCCATTGACTGAAATCCTCTTTTTCTCCTCTCAAAAATACTGTAGCTTTCATTGCCCAGGTCTTTTGTTTCCTTACTTAGGTTAATTACTAAATAATTAATTTTTCTTGATGATATTATAAGTGGTATAGTTTTCCTAATTTATTTTTTGGTAAGTTCATTATTAGTGTTGAGAAATGCTATTGGTTTCTGTCAGTTGATTTTGTATCCTGCTACACTGCTGAATTTAATTATTAATTTAATAATCTGTTGGTATTTTGGGGGTCTTCTATGCAGAGGATCATATCACCCACTAGTAATGATAATTTGACTTCTTACTTTCCTATGCACATCCTTTTTATGTCTTTCTCTTGCCTGACTGGCCTGGCTAATGTTTCAAATGTTATATTGAACAGCAGAGGTGATAGTGGACACCCTTGCCTTGTTCCTAATTTTACAGGGAAAGCAACTGGCTTTTCCATATTTAATGCAATGCTGAGAATATGTTTGTCAGAATAGCTTTTACCAGATGGAGATGAGGTGATTCTGTACCTATTTCCTTCAGGATTTTTATCAAAGGTTTTTCCTAAATCTAATGAGATGATCATGTTATGTTTGTCCTTGCTTCTGTTTATGTGATGTATTGTATTTATTGATTAGCATTTGTTGAACCATCCTTGCATCCCTGGGACGAAACCTACTTTGTCATAAAGTACGATTTTTTGGAGGGGTGCGTAGTCTTTTTGATGATGTGTTACATTCTATTTTCCAGTGTCTGGTTGAGATTTTTGTATCTATATTCATGAAAGAGATTAGCCTACAGTTCTCTTTTTTGGTTGGAACCTTGTCTGGTTTTACAATCAGGGTAATGATAGCTTCCAAGGATGACTTTAAGAGTACTCCTTCCCTTTGGAATTCATTAAAGAGTCTGAGGAAGGGCTGGGGATATAGCTCAGAGGCACAAGCCGCCTGCTTGGCAAGCACAAAGTCCTGAGTTCAATTTCCAGCACAAAAAAAAAAAAGAGTCTGGGGAATATTGGCATTAGAAGTTCCCTGAAGTTCTTGTAAAATTTAGTGGTGAATCTATTGACTTTTCTTAGCTGCTAGCTTTTTAAATTACTACTTCAGTTTCATTACCTGTTATTAAATTATTCTGGATTTTTGCATCTTCTTGTTTTAGTTTTGGTGCTTCATGTGTATCTAGTAATCTATCCATTTCTTCTGAGTTCTCCAATTTATTGGCACACAGTTTTGTGACACAGTTGCTAATAATCTTATGGATTTCAGTGGTGTCCATTGTGATTTCACCTCTTTCACTTGTAATTGCATTGATTCGTGTCTTTTCTTTTTGGTACGATTGGGTAAGGGTTTGTCTGTTTTGTTTATCTTTCAAAGAATGAGCTCTTTGGTTCATTGATTCTTTGTATTTCTTTTTCAGTCTCAGTTCCATTAACGTTTGCTCTGATCTTTAGAATTCCCTTCCTGTACTAGCTTTGGACTTGGGTGGATCTTGTTTTTCTAACCATTTGAGGTGCATCATTGAGTTATTTATTTGGACTCTCTTTGTTTTTCTGACGTGGACATTCACAGCTATAAACTTCCCTTTTAGGACTGCCGTCACTGTGTCCCATAAGTTCTGCTGTGTTGTACTGGCATTGTCATTTGATTCTCTAAACTGCTCCTTTCTTCCTTGGCTTCTTCTGTGACATGCCCCCGTCACAAAATCTGACCATCTCCATTAATCTGGGAGGGGAGGGTGCAGTGTAGCTTGCCTAGCACCCTGTTTCCCAAAAATGAACAGCAAAGTATTGTTGATGACACAGAAGCAAACCATATATTGGCAAAAACTAATTAATTGGTAAGAAATATTAATGGCAACAACTATGCCATTATGGGAATAGCAACAAAATCATAAATAATAATAGGGTCCAAGACAAACTGGGTATTAACACACCATATGAACTAATAAAAGCTATCACTGTAGCACTCTTGATAGAAGAGATTTGCAATGATAATGTAAACATGAAGACAAACCAAATACTGACACATAAGAAATATCTACCAAATACAACAACTGTACCATCACTATCAATAAAAAAGAATTCAACAACAGTAGCATAGCTTTTTCCTCCCTGGCTGTCTGAGGATCTGCTGCCATCATGAATGACACTAACTACCTGAACCCAGAAGTTCATGACCAACCGACTACTTCAAAGGAAACAAACGGTCATTGATGTCCTTCACCCTGGGAAAGTAACAGGACCTAAGACAGAAATTCGGGAAAAAGTCGCCAAAATGTACAAGACAGCGGCGGATGCCATTTTTGTGTTTGGGTTCGGAACCCATTTTAGTGGTGGCAAGACCACTGGCTTTGGCATGATTTACGATTCCGTGGATTATGTGAAGAAAAACGAGCCCAAACATAGACTTGCAACACGGCCTGTGTGAGAAGAAACAGGCCTCAAGAAAGCAGCGGAAGGAACGCAAGAACAGCAGGAAGAGAGTCAGGGCCACCACAAAGGCTAACGCTGGTGCTGGCGGAAAGCCGCAGCAGTAAGGATTCTGCAGCGTTTGTCTGTGGTGACTGTGACTTTTTTCATGAGAGGATTAATAAACTGTAAAAACTTCAAAAATATGGTAGCATGGAGTTAACTAAATATCTAAGGATCAATAAAGCTCAACAGTAATGAGGTGGGAAACAGGAGAATGAAAGAAGTAAAAGTTGAAGAATGTGAAAGATAAAGAAAGGAAAGATGAGCAGGGGCTGGGGATTTAGTGAGCGGCACAGCACCTACTGGCAAGCGCGCGGTCCTGAGCTGGGCTCCCAGCACCCCCAAGAAGACCCAGGCTTGCCTCTGCAGAAAAGATAAGGAGATAAGAAAGCGAGGGAAGTAATCACATCAGGGAGTAAAATGAAATTAATAGAATTACATAAAAGCAGAAAAGGACAAACAAGAGGAAAAAAGAAAAGGGAAAACAGAACAAAAAACAAACAAGGAAATAACTCCAAAAAATTGATGAAGAAGAGAAAATAAATGAGTCTAGAACAAAACTCCTCTGTGCTTTTGAAAGAGCAGCTTCATTTCAGAACCTTCAGTCTTGAAATCCAGCAAGTCACAGTTTTCTCCACCCGTCTTTATGACCCGCCCTACACCTCAGGCTGTGGCAGTTGTTCAACCTGTGGCGTGTCCTCCTCACATTTATAGGAGGGGAGAGCAACCAGACCACCGATGTCCGTCACGGATATAGGCAGCAGGACAGTGGTTCAAGCACATTGCTGGGTTTAACGCCGGCACTTTCAGCCACCTCTGAAGGCTATAACACCAGACCTGACTTTTCAGCATGGAGGCTGGGCCCGGTGTCCTTCCCAGCCTGAGCTGAAATTCTCAGGCCGCTGTCTAGCCTGCACCCTCTCCATGCATCTCTTGTGGCCACCTTCCACTCTGTCTCTGGTAGGGTGACCCTGGAAACCTGGAAGTGAGGTTATTCTGTGGCTCAGTCTACACAATTAACCCCTTCCCAAAGTGGCCCCTGGTTAAACCGTCCTCCCAAGTGTGGTGGCTGCTGTGCTGCATTTCTTCCCCAAACCCAGCCTGCCGTGTGGAAGGAGTTGCTCTCAGGTCACTTTCGTGGTGGACTTTTCTTGAGGGCAGTGCTGCTGGCCCAGTCTGTTGTTTTTCTTGAGCTGCCGATCCCCTCTGGGCTTAGCTTGCACCTGCAGACCCAGGCTCGCCTCTGCAGGAGCGGACGAGCTTTGCAGAGGCTGGCTCCCTGTCAGGGCGCTCTACTCCATTTCTCCCTCTTCTCTGGAGTTTCTAGTTCCCCCGTCAGCTCCCTCCCAGTTCCTGGAGATCTACCTCTCTTTTTCTCTTCACCAAGTTGCTGTTTTCCAGGTGTCTGGGTTTGGGGTCCAGGAGAGGCTGTATTTTCCTGCCCATCTGCCATTTTTTCTCCTCTGTGTGTACAAATCTTTAAAACATGAATTTTCATGCTCTGCCCACCTTGTTTATTTTAAACTTAATGGAGCAGGAGCTCCTTTCCTGTGACTATGTGAGGACCTTTCTGCTGCCTGTCACCTGTGTCCCCTCCCAGCTCCCACGGCCTCATCTGAAGTTTCCACTGGGGAGGCCTCATGACTCCCTGCAGGCTGGCAGACTGTGTGCCTCAGTTCTCATGGCTGCTGATGGGAGGCTGCCCTGTGTCCTCCCAGGCAGCCCCTCATCCTCCCAGGCGGCCCCTCCTGAGGCTGCCCACTGCATGGGTCCTCACCACCCCAAGGGAGAGTCCTCCCCAGAGGGCCACCCAGTGTAACATCATCCACCCCCCTGTGTTCCTTCAAGACAGAGCATCCTGGGTGGTACACGCATGCCCAGTGAGGGTATGAAGTGCCAAGGAGGACCCCGCTGAGTTCATGCAAGCCCTGCACCCTGCTGCAGAGGGGCACCTGCAGACCCATCTGCGGCAGCAACGCTCCTGCCTTTCTGGTTTGGTGTGTGAAAAAAATGGTTTGGCGTGATGGGTGCATTGGTCTCCTGTTGCCTGGAGGGTCTGAGCCCGTCTCCTGCTTCAGAAACACCCATCTCCGTCACTTCTGTCTGTACACTGAGCTCATCTTCGGTTATGTTGTCAAAATTTACGTTCACTCTTTGAGGACAAGGTGAAGCACCACACGTGTTTCTGACCGTGTCTCTTTGGACTGTGTTTATTATGTGTTTTCCCCTTTTATGTAATTAGGTTTACCTGTTGGTGTTTTATGTTTTCCATATTTTTACTCCAGACTCGACACAGCCTTCCCCACTCTGACGATGGTTTCATCGCCGATGTGACTTCACCAGCCCTCCTTCCACTTCAGCTGTGCCAAGCTTTTCTTTCATGTTCTCCGTGGTTACTAGGTACACGTGAGGTTAGAGTCATCACGCGTGGCCTGATCTTTCTAACATCATGAAATGCCATCTTCTCTCACTGCTCTTTTTGCTGAAGTCTACGTTCTCTAACCTCTCAGTCACCCCAGCTGTTTAGTTGGACGTAATCACTGCAAGGTCCTACCACGCCACCCTTCCTGTCCATCACACACAGAACCTCTCTCTTCCAATCATCGTGTGATCCTATTTGTATCCAGATTAACTTTGGTTATGTTAACTTTGGTTAACTCTATGTTAACTCTATTTTTTCCACTGGAATACTTGATTCTTTAAATCTAATTTCTGACAAGCAGATTTTTGCTGTTCCTTCTGTGGTCACCTTGGAAACACGTGCACGAGCTCAAGCTCAGCATACGCTTTGCTGCTGTTACTACCGAGACAGAACGAGGACCACGCCACCCCACCCCCACCTCTAAGTGTCCCTGCGGTCATGTGCTTTAGCTCAGTGTACATTCCAGAGTCCTCTGGGTGCTGTAGCTGAAGCACACATCATGGCACAGCCTGGAGAGGGATGCAGCCACAGACTCTGGTGTGCTTGGGAATGGACAGCATGAGTGACACTCAGCACCAAACGTGACACCAATAAACACACGGCACAACAAGCGCTCTCAGGCTCGCACCCAAACAAGGAAGGAAGCTGTCACACTGCGTGCAGGAACATGGCCAGGCTGAATATAAAAGACTGCACGCCTGGAGCCCAGCATCTACACACACACAACTCACTCACTCACACACTCACTCACTCCTCACCAACCCGACCCCGCCATGGCCGCCTCCACCATGTCCGTCTGCTCCAGCGCTTGCACCGAGCCCTGGCAGATGGACGACTGCCCAGAGAGCTGCTGCGAGCCCTCCTGCTGTGAGCCCAGCTGCTGCCAGCCCAGCTGCTGCACCTCAGCCCCCTGCCTGAGCCTCATCTGCACCCCATGCTGCCAGTCAGGCTGCACCAGCTCCTGCACGCCCACGTGCTGCCAGCAGTCCAGCTGCCAGCCGGCTTGCTGCTCCTCCTCCTGCCAGCCATCCTGCTGCGTGCCAGCTTGCTGCACACCTGTCTGCTGCAAGCCTGTCTGCTGCACACCTGTTTGCTGCACGCCTGTCTGCTGCACACCCACCTGCTCAGGCACCTCCTCCTCCTGCTGCCAGCCGGCTTGCTGCTCTTGCTCTCCCTGCCAGTCATCCTGCTGCACACCTGCCTGCTGCACACCTGTGTGCTGCAAGCCTGTCTGCTGTACACCTGTCTGCTACAAGCCTGTCTGCTGCACGCCCTCCTGCTCCTCCGTGTCCCTGCTCTGCCGCCCCGTGTGCAGACCCACCTGCTGTGTGCCAGCCTCCTCCTGCTGCACCTCCTCCTGCCAGCCCAGCTGCTGCCGCCCATCCTCCTGCATGTCCCTGCTCTGCCGCCCCGCCTGCTCCCGCCCGGCCTGCTGTGGCCTCTCCTTGGGCCAGAAGTCCTGCTGCTGACTGTCCTCATCCCCCAGGGCCGGCAGGCTCAGGTCACCCAAGGCCAGGGCCCTCACTGCACCCCTCAGCCTGGTCCTGACCTGCATTAGCAGATGCCCTTCCCCTGAGGACAGGGCCTCCCCACCCTATCCACTGTGCTGCCCTGACCCCTCCCTCCGGGTCCTCTGCTGAAACCTGCCCTGAACCTCCCCCTGTCAGCTCCTCACAGTGTCAATAAACTTCCCGTCACCCGATTCTCCGCCTCTCGTGTTCCTGGGGACACACGGTCTGGGCAGCCCCGGGTCTCCTCCAACCATGGATACTCCTAGGAGCTAGGGACTTAGCTGAGAAGTCACAAGGGACAGTGGCTCACTCTCCTAGTGGTTACCTAGGACCCCATGTCCAGAAGGACTTGGTCCTGCTCAGCCTATCCCTGGGCTTCCGGAGGTGTCCCTGTGGATGCCCTGACGGGAGAGCCCTGCTGCCCCCTGCTGGTGCCTGCCCGCCCCACGCTTCCCACCCCAAGCCCTCCCCAGCGCCCGGTGTCCCGGGCAAGACTTCTCCCTCTCCTCTCTCCCATACTGGTTTAGGGTTGCCTCCATCAAGGTCCTCATGTGTATAATCAAGGTGCCTGCTTTACCCTCGGGCTGGCTGTGGCTTGAAGGCAGTCTGCATCCTGCGGCCTCTGCTCGCCAAGCAGTCACACATCACCAGGCCTCAGTGCCTCGAGTCCCCCAGCCAAGGAGCCCCGACAGTCTCCGCTCTGCCTTTTCTCTGGAGACCTGAGTGTCCCTTTTGTTCTGGTTGCGTGTCCCACCTCTGTCGGGCGTGGTCTCCAGCGGGCTGGTAGTTCAGCTCTCTGAGTGCCGGTGCTCGGGATGGTGTGTGAGCCAGTGTTTGCGGTTCTCTGGGACGGACAAGAGGGGTGGCACTGCCGGGTCGGGGTCTACGCGTGTTTAACTCCCAGTGAACCCCAAGTGGTTTCCAAACAGCGGTGCTGCTCCCTGGGCCCATGCGTGGTGGGTGGGAGCTGCAGTGATCCGGCTGCTTCATCACACCAGGGCCGTGCGTCTCCGGCTGAGCAGGGGCACCGAGCACAGTGTCGCGTGCGCTATGAGGACGCGGTATGCGGAGTCCCTCCTCACGGGCTTGGAGCCGCTCGCGTGTCTTCTCGGGTGTCGCTCAAACCCTCCGCCCGCTGTTCTTAAGTCAGGCTGCTTGAGGCCCTGTTAAGGTGTGACAACACCCTCCATGTGGTCTGCATGCCAGCAGCTGTCACATGTCAGCATGTGTCTCCCCTCCCCTTCACTGGCCCGGCTCTTTGCTTTCCCAACAGTGTTGGAGACTGAAATGTACATTTTTCGAGGTCCTGCTTATCCCGTTCTCTTCAGGGACCCTATCTAAAAAATTTCTGCTCGGGCCAAGGCCACGCAGGTCTCTTCAAGCCGACGTCAGGTGTTTCCAGTGTCACTGTCTGCTAGCTTGCTTTCAGTGCTTCTGGCGTAGCCCTGGGTGAGCTGTGACGGCCCTTCACCCGTGGATAGCCTCAGCCGCTGGGCTGTGGGATGAGTGTGTGGGGTGGGTGTGCGGGGCGTGTGGTCCATCTCGGGGGCTCTATTCCATTCTGTTCCTCTATCCCACAGCACAAGCTGTCTCCCTCCGTGTGGATTTTCATTAAATCTTAAAATCAAAGAATACAAATTCTCCAATTCTGTTTTTCTTCTTCAAAATTATTTGACTGTTTTGGCCCCTTTATACTTCCCCATAGATTTTTTTTTAATCACCTCACTGATTTTGACAGAAAAGCTCATTGGGATTTGACTGAGATTACGTTAAATCTGTAGATCATTTTGGGAAGAATTGAACACAGTTTCATCTTCCAACCCATGACCACGATACTCATCTATCTCTCCAGTCACTTAGGATTTCTTTAATGTTTTTCTGCAATATTTTTTCATGTTTAGTATATTGACCTTGTACATGTTTTGTCTATTACTTCCTTTTTAATGTTTTAGTTAATGCTTTGTTTATTTCCAACTGTTGATGGCTACCATGCACAAGTCCACTGGGTCTGTGTCTGACCTTGTGTCTGTAAGTTGCTCAGTTCATTTATGAATCCCAGCAGCCTTCCTGTCTATTCCTTGGGATTTTCTTAGCCCAGAATCACGTTGACTGAATCTTTTTCCATTCACATCCACAGAGCTTTTGTGTCTTTTCTTGCTGTATTGTGGTGTTAAGGACCAGGATACCATGGGGAATAGAAATGGCGGGCAGATATTTCTGCCTGTTCTGGTCTTGGGGAGAGTCTTTCATCATAGAGTAATAGAAGTTCCCTTTTATTTCTGGTTTTCTGGGGTTTAATTTTTATTAAGTTTGTTGTTACAACTTAGATATACATAAAATCACATTCATAGGGAATTTGTACCTGTACATGATATATCTTGATTCCTCCTTTTTTCCCATTCCCTTCCCCTCCCTTCAACCCCTTTTCTCCTCCTTATTTACAAAAGTAGTGTCCATTTTTTCCTTCTTTTCTCATTTCTTTCTTTTCCTTTCCTTCCTTTCCTCCGCCCCTTTCTCTAGTTTCCCTTCCCATTTGAACATTTTCTTCCTATTTCACAGTATCCATTATACATTTTGGTGCTTATTTACAGTTTCCCTTCTCACACCAGAGAGACAGTGTGATATTTACACGTGTCTGATTTATTTCCCTTCAGAGTATGGTCTCAAGGTGCATCCATTTAGCAAGATATGTCTCTAGTTTATCCTTCTTTATGACTGAGTAGTACTCTACTGTATTAAAAAACAAACCTCTCTATCCATGCTCAGTTGATGGGCATTTGGGCTGTTCCCAAGATTTAGCTATTACAAACTGTGCTGCTATTCACAGATGTTGAATTTTTATCAAATGCCCTTTTTGCATCTGGGAAAATGATCACAGTGCTTTTTCTTTTTATTTATTAAAATAGTAAGTAAGGCACATTGATGCACTTTTTAATGTTAAGCCAACCTCACACTGCAGACATAAAACCCACGTAGCCTTGAGCATTACCCTTTCTGCTCAGCGCTGGAGTCAATTTGCTGATGTTCTGTTAAGAACTTCATCTCTGTTCACAAGACACACAGGTCTGCAGTTCCCTTTTCTCCTGTGTTCCTTTTGTACTGGATGTGCTGGTCTTGGAAGAAGGTGGGAAGGTTTCCTTCCTCTACTGTTTTCTGAAACAGCTTGGATGACCCTAAGTTATTTCTTCAATAAACACTCAGGACGCAACAGCACAGCCATTTGAGACCGGCGTGTTCTTTGTGATAAGGGTTTTAATTATAGGTCGAACCTTTTCCACTGACAGAGATCTATGCAGATTTTCTTTTTTCCTTCTATGAGTTTTTATCCTTTGTATCTTCCCAGTTATATACCTGTTTCACTGAAGCTGCTGAATGTATGGGCATGAAGTTGTTTGTGGTGTTTTCTGTTGTCTTCTTAGTGCCCATAGAGTGGGGAGAGGTGACCCTTTCTTCATTCCTGGTATTGGTAAACTATTTCTTCCTTCTTGTTCATCACTGGTAAATCTGGAAAATTGCCCATCTTACTGGTCTTTTTTTTCCAAAATTCTAGATTGGGTTCCATTCACCGTGTCCATTTTCTGTTTGGTAGCTCTGGTTATTTCCTTCTATCTGTTTATTTGGGGGCACAGCCTGTGCTCTTTGACCCCTTCTTACTATAGATACCTTGACTGTTGACCCTAGGCCTTCCCTTTTTACCAGGAGAAGCAATTAAAGCTGTATGTGTTCTTCTCAGCACTGTGTTACTTTTGTCCCACAAATTTCAAAATGTGATGATTCTACTTTCATTTTGTTCAAAATATTTCTGGGTTTCCATTGTGATTTCTCAGAATCACAGGTTATTTTTAAACGTACTGTTTGGTTTCCAAAGATGTGGTGATTCCCCAAATATCTTTCTGTTACTGATTTCTCAGTTTGTTGTGGAGAAACATCATACTCTGTTTAAGTCCTCTTGAATGTGCTGCAGTTTGCTTTAAGGCTTAGCTGGTGATTTATTTTTGTGCACACTCAACAGAACGTGCTCTCTGATCTTGTACGTGGAATATCATGCAAGTGTGCATTCACAGGTTGGCCTATCATGGTTTTTCCATACACGTACCAATTGTTTTGTTTTCTGGTACTGGGAATCGAACTCATGACCTTGCGCTTGCCAGGCAGGCGCTGTGCCACTGAGCTAAATCCCCAGCCCCACGTACCAATTGTTATGGCTTAGTTCTAGAATGTCCCCAGAAGTTTCATGTGTTCAGGGGCTTTGGGATGGTGACTGTATCGTTGAGGCGTTGTGTTCTTCAGCGGATTCATCCCTTGATGAGCTCGGTAACTGAACGTGCTGTGAGGAGGCCTGTTGCCGGCTCCTCCCTTCTCTCTGTGCTTCCTGCTGCTGTTATTGCAATTTTAGGTTTATTGGAGGTGAAGAAATAAAGCAGCACTCAGAAGTGAAGGGATCCAAGCCTTATTACAGCAGTGGGCTCGGAGGAGCTGTGTACTCCAAAGTCTGAGCCCCGAGCTAGTATAGGAAACTACTTTTATACCATTTATTGGGTAAGGTGGTGTTCTTTTGTGAATGAGTGGAACTTTACAAATACAGGAGCAAACTGGAAACAGAAATGGGCCAGGTGCAGCTTGTACGTCCGGTGTCTCTTGTGGCTAGCAAGCCTGTTTACAGAAGCAGAAGGAACACTGCAGACTATTCACATATTTGGGTTTTAAAACAAAGGTGCTTCTGCACTGCCAAGAGGTGAGCAGCTTTCCCCCACCACACCCTTCCACCATGATGTTCCACCTTGGAGCCAGCAGGCCATGGCCTGAAGTCCCTGAAATCCGGAGTCAAATTAAACCCCGCCTCCATTAACTTGTAGTTGAGTGTTTTGTGCCCGTGCCTGGAAAGTGACCAAAATAAAACAAACAAAAAAACCCCAAGGGTATCAAATCCGGTGACAAATGCCTGATCATCTTACCTTTAAGTGTTTCTCCTGCCCTCATCCTCGTTTGTCTGGGCCCCATGCGCATGTCTGCCTCAACACCTATGTGTTCTGTATGTGCCCTAGGCCCCAGTGCTCTGACAACTCTTTTAAGTGCTTTATTTTCCGACTGTCCTTTGGTTTGGATAGCTGCGGCATCTTCGGTGGACATTGACTCCTGTGTTGTGTCATCTTGAAGTTCATCTTAATTTTGATTGCTGTGTTCTGTGCCTCAGCTCCACTTGGTTCCCCACCCTCTCCTCTTTAAGTTCCTGTTTTCTCTTGTTGCCAATCCACCTAGGGTTCTTTTGCTTGATTCAGATGGAAATTGTGAGTCGGCAAAATGCAGCTCTGCTAGCAGTCCTATTGACAGCAGATGATGTCGGATGCCGGGGGGAGAAGCCAGGCTAGCAGTCAGGCTGCACCATGTTGGAGTGGAGTAGGGAAGAGTGACCTCTAGACCTCCAGGGAGGACATCGAAGCAAGTCGTCTGGGCCCGATGGAGGGCACAGGAAAGGGGCCGAAGCAAGGTGTCCCAGCCCATGGTAGGGGAAGGGGATGGGATCAGCAAGCCCACAGCCTGTGTGGGGAAGAGCAGCAGAGTCCAGCACTTCTCCCATTTCCTTCCAGCTCCCTGTGCGTCACCATGACTGTCTCTGCTCTTCTGTTGCTGATTCCTCTGACTGCCCCTGCTGGCTGGTTTGCTTCATGCCTTGGTCGTGGGCTGCAGTGTCCTCATCCTACGCCCAGTCACCAGGGCCCGGAGTGGTACCAAATTTCTCCCCACAAATGAGCACCAATTCCCCTCCCACTTTCCCTGGAAACAGCTTGGGCCTCCCAGGGCTACTGTGCTTGTTTCTGGGGATCGGGGAGCAGACTCAAGCCTTGATTGCAGGGTAGGATTAGTGTTTGCACAGGGCGTGACTCTCATGAGATCACTCTGATGCGTCTGCGGGTCAGAGAGGCCCCCTGTCTGGGGATCCGGAACCCAAACACCTCCTGGCCCTTCAGAAGTGATACGTTCCCCAGGAATCTGGGATGGTGATGCATCCCCCACAGAATCCACTTCCACCAGCCCACAGCCACCCGAGACACCTGCTGCCCAGGGTCCTCCATAAGGACACATGACCTCAGCCCAGCTCCTCAGGCCTCTGGTCTCCACGACAAATGTCACAGCCCCGGTCCCACCCAAGACAGTGTGCTCTGCCTCCACAGACTCTGTGGTAAATGGGTGGATCCCACTTAAAAGCTCTATGGGGTGGGTTGAGACCAGGCTGGAGACAGAGTCCAGGAGGTGGGTGAGCATGGGTGGGAGGAGCCTGACTGGACTCCCCACTGCCCACATGTCCTCATGACTGCATGGAAGGGGAACTTAGGACCAGAGGGGCCACATAGAGTCTAAAGCCAGATGAAAGGTGCTTCGTCGTGGGCCCTCAACTATCCCCAGTTTAAATGTGTTGAATGACGTCATCTTGAGCAACGAGATGGGAAGACGGGAGTCCAGACACAAGTGAGGTGAATGCTCCATGTGGTGATAGCAGCCTTCAGAGTCAGAGTCAGCCCTGATTAAAGGACCGGCTGGGATGAGGGGCGGGGGTCAGGCCTGGGGAAGCAGAGGGTATGGGTCTTTGGGGCACTCTTGCTGGTCCCTGGTGACCATCGCCAAGTCTTCAAGGGGTCAAGCTGGCCTTGGGCACAGTGTGGTTTTATGTCCCAGTCACCACTTGTGTCTGCTGGCTCCCTATTGTGTAACAAACCCCAGGAGAATCAGCTTCCAGAGAGAACGGGCTTCTTTGGTTCATGGTTTGTGAGGTCGCGGTCACTGGCCCCAGGGCAGCAAATCACCGGGACTGCAGAGGAGGTGTTCACGGGGGTGGAGGGGTGAGACAGAGCGAGACGTCGTGGGGTGCTGCCACCCCTCACACCTCACATAGCAAGAGGCTTCCCACAAGGTCCTCCTGGAGGTTTGCCAGCTCCAAGCAGCTCCATGCTAAGGATGAGCCTCTAGCACGGATGGCATCTGGGGACACCGCGGTCTCAGCACCACCCCCTGTGCTGTTGTTAAGCCAGTGAGAACCCAGGTGACAGCTCTCATCGATGAACTACCCATGGGAGTTCCACATTTGTAAAGCAGGGCTCGTGAGCTGAGCCCCAAGCCGCCTGCTGGTGGGGTCGGTTCCGAGGCTGGGTTTCTCATGGGTCGCACTCCCCTGGTATTCCAGAAACTTCCTGCTCCTCTGCAGAGCAGGGCTGGCCTAGGAGAGGCTGGGAGGGGAGAGGCTCACTAGTGGCTCCGGGACTCTGCAGCACAGTCTGTGGCCTCCCAAACTGTTTTTAACTCTGTCCAAAGCACAGGGAGCAGAGTTGTGTGGCTGATGGCCACCTGTGCCTGGGTGCAAGCAGTGCCTTCCCTTCTGCCTGGAACCAGGTCACCAGTGGGGCAGGCACTGGGCATGCACCGTCCCCCACCCTGTGGCCACTGAGCTCCCTGCTAGGGCAGGGATGGGGACAGGACTTCTCCAGCAGTCCCAGCACTTCTTCATTCCAGACACAACCCTCAAAGCCTTCTTGAAACATCATACTTCCTGCTCCAGCCCCTCCAGTTGGCCCCAGGGTCGTCAAGTCACCAAGTCCTTGCTCTGCTGTAACAGCCACACACAGAGAGCTGACAGGCTCTCATTATCCAGACCCAGCAGAACTCAGAACTCAGAGAGGCCAAGGGAGATGGAGCTCCTGCGGTGTGGACAAGGACACCTGGCCTCTACTGCCCATGTGGCACCAGCGGCATCAGCAGAGCCCACGGGACGATTTCAGGCGACCTGGATGTGCTCCTGCTGGAGGAAGGTGCTGCTCATGGGTGGCAGGCAGCATGTGAGAGGGGAGTTACAAAGGCAAAGTGACCAGAGCTGTGATGTGGACAATGGCAAAGGCACAATGATCTCAGAGGGGCAAAGGCCTGCAAAGCCCACGTGCACCCTCTGCCGTCAGTCCAAACCGGGAGCCGTGCTGCCCTGGGAGCAGGGTGGCACACAGGACCCTGAGGAAGCACAGCGCAGTGTAAAAAGGGAGAAAATGTGGCCATGTGGTCCAGCTGGGGACACAGCTAGGGACAGGAACCCAGGGCGAGTTCAGTCAAGGGCCTTTATTGATCAGTTTGCTCAAATACACAAGGAGGTGGGTGAAGGAGGGTGAGCACTGCCGCGGGATATTAGAATCCCTTACAAGGGCAGCGGCACTAAGCACAGACCTTTAACCTCTCAGGATCCTTCAGCCCACAGCAGGCTGGACAAGCAACACCAGGACAGGGTGTAAGCGTGACAGCAGTGCAGACATGGCTGCCAGCTTCTAGGGGGAACCCGAGCCTGCTGACCTGAAGGTCAGTTAGCAAATCAACAGCAGGACTTCTGGCCCAAGGAGAGCTTGCAGCAGGCCGGGCGGGAGCAGGCAGGGCGGCAGAGCAGGGACACGGAGGAGGCCGGGCAGCAGCAGCTGGGCTGGCAGAAGGAGGTGCAGCAGGAGGAGGTGGGCACACAGCAGGAGGGTCTGCACACGGGGCGGCAGAGCAGGGACACGGAGGAGCAGGAGGGCGTGCAGCAGATGGGCTTGCAGCACACAGGTGTGCAGCAGACAGGTGTGCAGCAGGATGGTTGGCAGGGGGAGCAGGAGGAGCAGCAAGCCGGCTGGCAGCTAGATTGCTGGCAGCAGGAGGAGGAGGCACCGGAGCAGGAAGGCGTGCAGCAGACAGGCTTGCAGCAGACAGGTGTGCAGCAGACAGGCTTGCAGCAGACAGGTGTGCAGCAGACAGGTGTGCAACAAGCCGGCACGCAGCAGGATGGCTGGCAGGAGGAGGAGCAGCAAGCCGGCTGGCAGCTGGACTGCTGGCAGCACGTGGGCGTGCAGGAGCTGGTGCAGCCTGACTGGCAGCATGGGGTGCAGATGAGGCTCAGGCAGGGGGCTGAGGTGCAGCAGCTGGGCTGGCAGCAGCTGGGCTGGCAGCAGCTGGGCTCACAGCAGGGGGGCTCGCAGCAGCTCTCTGGGCAGTCGTCCACCTGCCAGGGCTCGGTGCAAGCACTGGAGCAGACGGACATGGTGGAGGCGGCCATGGCGGGGTCGGGCTGGGGAGGTGTGAGTGTGTGAGTGTGAGTGAGTGAGTGTGAGTGTGTGAAGCAGAAGTCTCTGGGCCTTTTATCCTCCTCCCTGGTGGCACTGTCCTGTCCTTGTTCAGGCCCCACAACTTCCTCCTTCCTCCTTCCTCCTTCCTTGTGTGTTCCCAGCTGCTTCCTGGAGGCAAACAGCAGCCATCACTCTGTGGCCTGTCTTGTCGCTGAGATCACAACCCCAGAGAGGACTGGGGCAGCGTGGGGGTCCTAACTTTTTGTCTGAGAGCAAATCAGGGGAAGCTGTGGGACCTGTGGGTTTCTACACAGTGCTATTGGGCCAACCTCCCCTCCCCTCCCCCATGACTGCGGGTGCTGGGCACAGGAGCACGTGGCCCGTGGTCTCTGCCAGCTTTGCTTCCTGGGCTGCTGACCCGGGTCCTGCCCAGGGCAGAGAAGGACGCTTACGTGGTTTCTGAGTGCAAGTCGTGTGGGTCGTGTGCTTGTGTGTCAAGTTGAACGAACTCCAGCCTCAGCCTGGAGGTCAGAAGTCCAAGTTCAGGGGTCAGGGCAGCAGTCCCCTCGTGGCTGAGGGAGGGCCTGTCCTGGCTCCTGGTGTCACGGCCACTGCCACTGTCCCTGGCTCATATGGGCCTCCGTCTCCACTCGGTCTCTGCCCTGTGTCACTGTGTCTGAGTTGCGCCTCCTAAGGACAGTCAGGCCGGACCAGAGCCCGCCCACGCCTCGTTTGACCCGATCCTCTGCACGGCCCTGTCCCCAAGGTCACCTTACAGACACTGGGGTCAGGGGAGCACTCATGTGCTCTGGGGGAAGACAGCTCAGTGTGTGGCTGTTACCTGCCCACGGACTCCAGTCCAGAGCTGGTGAGGACAGGAACCAGGGCTGCAGGATGTGGGTCCCAAAGCACATGCGTGTGTAGACATGGCTTCAGTGCATGGGGTGACCTTTCACATTTTACCAAATTACCATTGTTGGAGTGGTGGTAAGTGCCCATGAGAGCCCACATGGCTTCTCATGGTGGGTTTTTTTTTTCACTTTTGCTTTTCATCTTTTTTCTTTTTTTCCATGGTGTTGTCCAGGACGTACTCATGGTCTGTTGCCAGATCCAGGGTGATCCACTGAGGCAGGATTCAGCTCTGACGCAGCGCCCCCTGGAGGACCCCACGGGCACTGCGCCGCGGTCCCTCCAGTGTTTGCCAGCCGCAAGCCCCCAGCCTTCCCCGGTCCTTCGGGATCTGGACGCTTGAGCAGAGCGCTGTTTCTGCTAACGCCCCTCCTTTGGGCCCGGCCCGCGTTTTCTGGCCGTGAGCTGTAGTTATTGTGTCAGGGCGAATCCCACAGCGGGCTGTGGCCAGAACAAGGACGCGGGCTTGTCTGGTTCCGGGATGTCGCTGTTTTTCCCTCTGCCGTGGCCCAGGGTTTGGGGGCGACCCTGAGTCCTCACAAATCCCTCGTTTCTGTGTCAACCTCTGCCCAGCAGCCCCTCCCTCTCCTCGGGGGACCTGGTCTGCAGTTCTTTGATTTGATGGAGGAAAAAGGGCTCTCGAGGCTCTGCCCCAGCCTCTCTTTGGGCTCTGCCTCCTGCCTGCTGCCGCCTCTCTGCTTGCTCCCCTGCAGCAGCGCCCCAGGGAGCAGCCCTGGCAGCTGGCAGGCCACTGCTCTCCCAAGGGACAGAGTGCCTGGGGCGCTGGGCAGTGCAGCACGGACAGGGCCTCCAGGCACACCTGCCACCAGGGCAGGCTGCAGCCCTGCAAGGGACGCTGTGTGCTTCAGGCCCAGGCCCCACTGCCACCCCGACTCTCGTGGGCGTGCTGACCCCTCAGCGACCTGCCCTGAAAGGGTGCTGACTGTCGTCCCAACACCCCTGCGGGCACCACCAGCAGAGCACATGGGCTTGGGCATGCGCTTGGGCAGGGTCCCCTGCAGCGGACTCGGGGAGGGGAGCAAGGGATCTGTCCAGGTACAAGGAGGGCTGCAGAGGGTGGTGAGAAGCAGGACCAATCGCAGGGCGGAACCAGCCCGGGGCAGACATCCTCGGAGAAGCAGCTCCTGTGCAAGGAGGCCGCAGCCGTGCTGCCCATCTGTAGTGCCGTTGTTGTCGCCAGGCACGCGTGTGTCGTCCCCTCTTCTGTGTCCTTCTGGCTGTATTAGCCATCACTGTTAGTGAGGGCCGACATGGTCGCTGGATCAGCTTTCACACTGAAACGCAGGAGATGCCCAGGACAGACCGCCGCATAGGCGTCCCGTCCCAGGCCGTCACCTCCCCGCTGCCCTGCCTAACCCACCTGTGCTGTCTTTGACACAGACCTGCGTCCCCTGGACATCCTGGCAGAGGTGGTCCCTGTGAATGGCGCCGTGGGCAAAATCAAGATGACACAGGCGCAGGGCGTGCGGGGCCTGCAGCTCTCGGCTGCCGCGCCCCGCACAGTGAGTTTCCCTGCCTCGAGGATTTTCTCCAGATGCGACCTCTTTCCCGAGGAGTTTTCCATCGTCGTGACCTTGAAGGTTCCCAGCCTTCCACCCAAGGTCAGTAGTGCTTTGTCTCTACATGTTGGTTGCCCTGATTTTCCTTTGTGATGTTCCCGAGAGCAGCGCGTGCAGAGGGTAGGCTGATCGCGACGTGCCCAGCAGGCATCTGTCAAAGCCCTCTGCACCCGGGAAGGAGAGTGCTTGCCTTGCTGCCTTGCTGGGTAATGAGATAAGGCACTGGCCGTGTGCAGGCAGAGTGTGGGTCACCCTGGGTGGCATAAGGTTGTCCTGGTGATTCTGCTTCTAGGGAGGAGGATTGGAGGAAGAGGGGAGGCCGCCTTCCTGGCGTGCAGCCGCCCCCCCACCCCTTCTCCTCCCTACTGGCCTGGGAGGTGGGGACCCGTGGCATTTGTCTTCGCATTCCTACACACAGACACCCCATACCCCACAGAGATGCACAGGCACACACACACACACACACACACACACACCATGCAACCACACAGATGTACATACATAGACACACAGACACCCACACCACGCACATAGAACATACACACAGATGTACATGCATATAAACACAGATATACACCCATACTACACATGTGGGCACAAACACATGCCCACACACACATAAAACACCCGCCACATGCAGACACACAGAAACACGAGTCCTGGGGCAGTGCCCAGTCGATAAGCATGAGCTCGTGTTTAGGATTCAGGGTGGCTCATGATGACTCCTGCAGGCGCCTCCAGCGGGGCATGTGGTGCTTATATTTAAGTCTCAGGTCCATTTGAGTTAGTTTTTGCACATGGTGTGAGGTAGGGTCTAGTTTCTTTCTTTCTTTCTTTTGTGGTACTGGAGATTGAGCTCAGGGCCTTGCGCATGCAAGACAAGAACTCTACCACTGAGCCTCACTCCCAGCCCAGTTTCACTCTTTCACATCCAGTTGTCCCAACACCATTTGTCAGAGACTAATTCCTCCCTATTAAAAGGTCTTTGCATCATTATTGGATTTATGGGTGGTAGATATGTGGGTTTATTTACAGCCTCTCCATTTTATTCCATTGATCTCTTTATTTATATGCCAGTACCATACAGTCTTGGCCACTACAGCTTTGTCATAAATGTGATAATTTGGAGTTGTGAGTTGCTCAATTTCCCCTCCTCCTTTTCCTCCTTCTTGTGTGTTTTGTTCATTCTGGTGCCCTTGCAATCCCACATTAATTTGAAAATGAACTTGACAATTTCTACAAAGTTAGCTGGCTCCTAATAGGAACTGGAGAGTTGTGTAGATTGACTTGGGCAATACTGCCACGTTAACAGAATTAAGAATTCTGGCCTACGGATATGAGATTTTTTCCATTGATTTACAGCTTTAACAAAATAAAAATAATGTTTTATAATTTTCAGAATATAAATTTTGCAATTCATTTGTTAAATTCATGCCTATGTATTTTTTCCTTGATACTGCTGTACATAGAATTGTTACCTTAATGTGACTTTTTTGACTTGTGCATTACAGATGTATAAAGTAAGTACAGGTGTGTAAAGTACAATTGATTTTTGTATATTTTGTATCTTGTGTCCTATAACTGTGTTCTGATTCCCCCTATTCCTCACTTGCTACATTTTCCCTTCTTGAATGAGCATTGGACTTTGCCATGCATCTTTTCTGGCTCTATCAATTGTTTTATTCCACTAATCGATTTTTCAGATGTTAAATCAATCTTTTGTTCCATAGATATATCCCATTTGGCCATTGTGTTAGTGTGACAAGTACACAAGCTAATCACCTCATAAAGAGGGAAGGTTTACTTTGGCTCGGTGCAAGCTCTCTGTCCATGGTCACTCGGTCCTACTGCCTTTGGGCCTGTGGTGAAGCAGCACCTCATAGTGGGGAGTGAATGGCAGGGATATTGCTTACCTCATGGTTCCCAGGAAGCAAAGAAAGGAGGAAGAGGGCTGGACCTCGATGCCCCAGGGTGCACGCCTCTGACCTAACTCCTCCCACCAGACACACCTCCTAAGGCTTCTGCACTGCCCACAGCACTACAGCAGACCAGGCTTTCAGCACAAGGGCTTCTGGGGACATTTCAGACCCAGACTACGGTACCTGCAGTGTTAAAATCTTTTGTCCGTTGCTAGATCCAGTTTGGCAGTGTTTTGCTGATTTTGCATCCATATCATGAGCGATGTTGGTTATAGTTTTTTTGTGATTCTCTTATCTGAGGATGGTAGGGCAGTAACACTGACCTCAGAGAACCAGTCAAGAAGTATCATCTGCTTTTCTAGTTTTCAAGAGTCTGTGAAGAATCATATGAGTTTTTCTTCTTCATTCATTTCTGCTGCAGTCTTTATTATCTCCTTGACTGTGCTGGCTTTAGTTTTAGTGTCTTCTTCTTTCTCCAGAGTCTTAAAGCAGAAGGTTAGATTATTGATTTGTTGGACTTTTCTTGGTATAGATATCTCAACCTATAAATGTCTCTCAGAGTAGCACGTCTGCTGCCTCCCATGAAGTCTGGCATTTTGGTTTTCATTTTCATTTATCTCAATTTATTGTATGATTTTCTCCTTGATTTCCCCTTTGACTTCAGTCATTTAAGGAGTACATTGTTCAATGTCCACATAGTTGTGAGTTTCCCAATTTTTTCTGTTGTTGATTTTTAGTTGCATTCTATGATTTGCAGAATACATGTCTGGCCTTGTCTTTATCCTCTTGCCCGGTCCATGCTCCATGCGTGTGTCAGGGAGTACATATGCTGTGGTGGCCGCATTTGGCAGATATCCAGTAGGTCGCACAGATTTACTGTGTTCTTCTAGTCTTCTCTTTCTTGATGACCCTCTACCTAGCTTTTCTACCCGTTTTTGAAACCAGTGTACTGAAATCTTCAGTACTGTGGAATTCTCTATCGCTCCCTGCACTTCTGTCAGTTTTTACCATTGCACTTTGGAGCTCTGTTATTTGCATATGTGTTTATATTTGTTATATCATTCTAATAGGTTGATCATTTTATGTAGAAAATATATCTCTTTAGCAAAAACATTGGTCTTAAAGTCTATTTTATGACATTAGTTTAGCCATTCTAGTTTTCTTGTGGTTTCTGTTTGCAGATACCTGTCTTTCCATCCTTTTACTTTTTTTTTCTTTTTTGGACAGGGTCTTACTATGCAACTCAGGCTGGAATTGAACTTACTACATACCCCAGGCTACCCGCAAACTCACAGTGATCCTCCTAACAGCCTCCCAAGTGCTGGGATTACAGGTGTGCACCACCATGCCCAGCTGATCATTTTACTTTCAATCTATTTGCATCTTTGAATCTAAAGTGTGCTTATTGTAGACAGTATCTAATTGAAACCTATTTTTTGAAAATCTAGTCTGACAATCTCTGGCTCTTGATTTAATTATTTATCTCATTCACATTTAATGATATTGATATAAAGTTGACACTCATTGGTAGGGATTGCCTTTGTATACTCACCTAAGTGCTAAAATTGATTTATAACACCCAAATCAGTATTGGTGTGCTTTCATGGCCGTCCATGGATATGCATGGGATGATAGAAATAATATTTCCCCACATCATGTTGCCAGCAGATCTAAATAAGGTGACCTCCCACACTCTTATCTCAGCTCTCAAGCTATAAATGAGTATCTTTTTTGTAGCCTATCAGGCGTCACAGTTTTCACATTTTTGTGTCTTTTTAATTAAAAACTTTTTTTGGTGATTTTGGTATTTGAATGGTCCCTTGGTATAGTGACGAAGCACGGCGTAGTGCCCCACAGGGAAAAGACTGCGATGCCCCTCACAGGGAAGCAGGTATGTTTGCACACTCAGGCATGAGTCATGGTGCTGTTGGTTATGGCTCAAGGTGAACGAACAAACAATAATTATCAAACATACTTTGTATTAGCCGTGTTTCCATCACTGTGACCAAATAGCTGAGAAAACAACTCAGAGGAAGAAAGACTTGTTTGCGCTCACCGTATCAGAGGTTTCAGCTCATGGTCATCCGGCTCAGTTGCTTTTAGGCCTGTGCCAGTGTGCACATTGTGGCAGGGGGTGTGGTAGGAAAGCTGCTCAGCCAGGGCAGCCAGGAAGCAGAGAGAGGGAAAGGGCCCGAGCGGAAGGGGCGGGGCCAGATGGAGCCCCAGGCAGGCACACCCCTGCGGTCCCACCTTGCGTCTAGGCCCCACCTCCTGTTTCTGTCTCCTCCCAACAAAGCCATCAAGTTGCAGCCCCGTCAGTGGCTTAATCCACTGCCCCCCTTGTGAACCAGTCAGCCCCCAAAGCCCATCAGATTTCCTTTAGGAACGTTTGCAACCCGAATCATAACATGCTTGAAATAAGATTATATATTGATCAGTTGAAAGGGGGACCAGAGGCTCTGTGTCTCCTCTAGGAGCAGTGGTACAGTATTTGCTAATTCAGTATTTGCAGTGACTTCCATTTTTATTTGTATGGTTTTTGTTTTTTTGGACTCAGAGGTTCAGTATGTAGCCCAGGATGGCCTCGAATTTGCAATCCTCCTGCTTTCACCTCCCGAGTACCGGATCACAGGCACATAGCACTATATATAAAATAACTGCCATTAACAATGAGAATCGATTATAGTGGATTTGTATATATTTTGCCTTTTATTTCTTATGTGTCTCGTATTATTTTTGGTCACGCATCCCTGACTTCCTTCTTTTGTACTAAGTGAATATATTCTAATGTAAAATTTTCACTTCTTTAATGATATTTTCATCATTAAGTGTTTCCTTAGGGGATGCTCTACTGCATGTCAAAAACTTACTTTAACCTATCAGAATCAACTTCCAATTTGTACTAACTCAATTCCAATGAAATATGAAAACAATACTCCTATATAACATTGATCCTTTTTGCTGTTTTAGTGGTCTTGTTGTTATGCATGTTTTATATAAATGCTAAAAACCCAAGAACAGATTGCAATAGTTATTACTTTATATAATTTTATGATTTTTGAGAGAATCTTAGAGAAAAAGGGAGAACAATGATGCAATGACACATTTATAACTTTTATTATATTAACCTCCTCTTTCTCATCTCTGACTCCCTTCATTTTATCCTGTGGATTTGAACTACCATCTGGGGCGATTTCCTTTGCCTACTATGGCTTTGCTCCCCACCCACCTCCTGTGTGTTTTTCCATCTGTTATGGGCCCATCAACACATTTTCTACTCAGTTGTGTTTTTAATAAGGTAAGAGAGGCAAGGAGAGAGTACACATCTGCACTGTCTTCCACAGACCCGTGGTCCCCTTCTCTGGTGACCTTGGGCTTGCGTGGGATTTGCCTTGGGCCTGACGTCACACTCCCTCCTTTTGAAGACTCCCGCTGGGTCCCCCACAGTGTGCAACCAGCAGCAGGACCCCCAGTTTCTGTTTCTCTGGGATATCTTTATTTTGCTTCTGATTTTGAAGGGTAGTTTGGGTTGGGTGCAGGGTTCCTGGTACACCACGTTTTTCTGTGAGAATCTGAACAGCCATCCTGCTGCCTGCAAGGGTCTAATGAAAATCAGCCTTCGTTCCTTGCAGTTCCCTTGTCAGCGACCCACCGTCTTTCTCTGGCTGTTATCAGATTTCCCCCTTGGTTTAGCATGCAGTCTTTTCACTACGATCTGTCAGTTTGTGCATCTTTCGTGCGTTCTCCTTTGGCGTAGGTTGACTTTCCTGAATATGCACACGGCTGCTTTTCCATACATTTAGCAAATTGTGAGCCATTTGAAGAATCTTTTCTGCATTCCTACCTGCCTTGTCCAAGTAGTACTCCAGCGGTGACCCACACCCTGTTCAGAGGGCAGAGGTGCCCCAAGCCCCACAGCACACTGGCTCCAACAGGCACCCAGGAGCCCAACACACTGGTGAGCCACTCACCCTTGAGAGACTTGGCAGAGTGACCACAGAATGCAGACAGGAGGTGGTCACCAAACCCCAGTGCTCCCCAGTCCAGCTCCAGGGATGCAGTATGGGCTGCTACCTCCAGCCATGCGGGTCTTTGCAGGACAAGGCCCGTGGGCCCCAGACCCTGCTCCCTGAGGGAAGCAGCGGGGCCACCACTGGCAGCAGGCTCCAGGCCACACTGGGGCTTGCCAAGGGCGGAGAGCAGGCAGGGCTTGCACACGGGGGCCTTGGGGACTCCGAGCACTGGGCTGCAGGCAAAGCTGCTGGCACCTTGCAGAGAGGAGGCAGGGGTGAGCTCTGCACACACACTTGCCGTGGAGCATTCTGGGAAGTGAGACTGGAAAGACGCAAACTGCATCAGCACCTTCTGGTCGTCTCAGCCCCTCTCTGTGAACCATCTCTGCCACAGGACAACACAGCCTCACCCTGTGCCAGGGGTCACCCAGGGCGGACACGTGCCCTATGCACACAGAGGGCAGCAGCCTTGACCACCTTGCCAGAGGCTGGGCGGCCGAGCCCGAGCACCACAGCCTGAGTTCTCCCACCTCCTGCCAGCCAGGTGAGAGCTGTGTGCACAGGAAGCGACGTCCTGGAATAGCAGAGTCCTCACCCCCACCATTGCTGTATTGCTGCCGCCTCTGCATCTGGAGAGCCCACGGATACAACCAAAGCATCCTGCTGGTTGACCCAGGAAAGCCCTGACTCAGCACGGCCCAGCCAGGGTTACAGCCAGCAGCAGCCAAAACACTGAGCCGGAGACATGAGACACAGGCCAACTCCAAACACAACCAGGAAGAGGAAGGCTTCACTAAGCCACCCCTGGGACAACACAAAGAGCACAGAGGGGTATAAAAGGGCAGCTGCCAGGATCCACACTCACACACACAACTCACTCACTCACACACTCACTCACTCACTCACTCACACCTCCCCAGCCCGACCCCGCCATGGCCGCCTCCACCATGTCCGTCTGCTCCAGCGCTTGCACCGAGCCCTGGCAGGTGGACGACTGCCCAGAGAGCTGCTGCGAGCCCTCCTGCTGTGAGCCCAGCTGCTGCCAGCCCAGCTGCTGCACCTCAGCCCCCTGCCTGAGCCTCATCTGCACCCCATGCTGCCAGTCAGGCTGCACC
>NW_004955729.1:0-2204 GCF_000276665.1 Chinchilla lanigera
TGGCTCTTTGTGCGCTTTTCGGCTGGGAATCGCGGTGGTATGAGTCCGGCCCACACTCGGACCCAGGAGCGCTGCAGCTCCCGGAGAACTCGCTGCCTAAAGATGTAAATTTTAAATCAGAAACGCTAAATCTACTGGGCAGGAGAGTAAGTTAAAATCTTGAAGACATAGGGGTAAGCAGAGAGTTTATGAACAGCCAAACTGCATGAGAAATACTTCAAAGAATCAACAACAGGAATCTCATCTTATTAAATGTTTTTACACATCAAAAGAAATCAGCAATGTAGTAAAAAGAAAACCCACGTATTGGGAGAAATTTTTAGCCAACTGCCCCTCAGAAAAGGACTTTTAGCTAGGACATATGGAAACCTAAAGAAAAAAAAAATCAGGCTCCCCCCAAGTTCAAAGACCCAATCAAAAAAGGCACATCTGAGAAGAATACTTCTCACATGAAGAAATACTAATGGCAAATAAATACATGAAAAAATGTTCAACATCATTTGTCATTCGAGAAACGCAAATTAAAAACATCACTGAGATTCCATCCCATCCCAGAAAAAATGGCTATCATCAAGAAATCAACCAACAATAAATCCTGCAGGGGCTGTGGGGGAAAAGGAACACTTCTCCACTGCTGGTGAAAGTGTAGATGGTGAAACCACTATGGAAAGCAGTTTGGAGATTCCTCATAAAACTAGGATTAGAAGTACCACTTAACCAAGCTATTCCCCATGTAGATATTTTCCCAGAAAAATTAAATCATCATTCCACAGTGATATAGGGCACCCATGTTTATAGCAGCATAACTTGTTATAGCTAAATCTTGGAAGCAACCCAAATGCCCATCAACTGAGGAACGGATAAAAAAGATGTGGTATTTTTATACAATGGAGTATTACTCAGCTATAAAGAAGATAAACTCAAAAATCCATTTGTAGGGAAATGGATGCAACTAGATACCATACTCATAAGTGAAATAAATTGGATCCACATGTGTAAACATCATATTGTCTCCCTGGTGTAGGAACCTGAAAGAGTAAGTAAAACTCAAAATGTACAATGGGTGATATGAAAGGGAAAGAAATTGCTCAAAGGAAAGAACAGCTGGAATGAGGGAAAGAAGAAAAGAAATAAGGAAGGCAATATATATATATATATGTGTGTGTGTGTGTGTGTGTGTGTGTGTGTAGCTGGGATAACTGCACTGTTGCTGTCTGACGGTATATTGAAAGGAACAGTTAATGCTTAAAATTTTTTATATTTTGACCAATTTTGCATGTCTATATCTGGTAATCTGAGCAACTAATTTGAAGACAACAATATGCAATGGAACAACCATTGGTAAATTCCTGCTATTTGTCTAGTGAAACTCTGTATTATCTCTAATGTTTTATTTAATAATTATTTTTTAGTCTCTTTAATGGTTTGAACAACCGTCCATTCTTACATATGGTAATCTGAGCAATGTAGTTGAAGATAACAATATGTAATATAACAACCACTGTCGATTCCTATGGTTTTGTTTTGAAACCCTGTATCATTTTAATATTCTTTCTTTGTTTTTTTTTATGTCTGTGATGTGGGTATACTGCTATTTTTTTACTACTCTCTTTAAAATAAAAAAAATCATCTCCATTTTTGCTAGCATCTGTCTGAATGCCTGCAAAAGTCATGAAGCCTGTACCACACTGCTTACATACACAAGGTTACTCGCTAGCATAAATTCTTACATGTTTCTGATTTTTTTTACTAAGCATATAGGTTTAATTTCCAATAAATTTAGAGCACTTAGAGAAGCACACCTAAATCTTAAAAAATTATAAGCCCTTGTTGGTACTCTCTATATATTCATATAAATATTGTACACCATCTAAAACCTACATAATTAGTGAGCTTTTTCATATAAGTAGGAAAAAACTATTTTGAAATGTTTTTTTCAATTTTTATTAGTACATATTTGCAGTGCATAGTGCTTTTAATTATTTCAGGAATAATGGAATCTCTAGCTTTAGTTTCTTGAGGAATCCCAGACTGATTGCACCGGTCTACACTCTCACCAGCAGTGGAGAGGGGTTTGTTTTTCTCACACAGCCCAACCAGCATTTGTTATTGGTTGATTTTTTATAATAGCCACTATTTTTGGAGTAATTGAATCTTACAATATTTTAATTTGCATCTCTCAAATGACCAGTGATTTTTTAAAA
>NW_004955729.1:6299-7595 GCF_000276665.1 Chinchilla lanigera
TGCAGACACAAAGAATAACAATATTGAACCATTTCTGCATTCTTGGTCATGGTGGATAACCTTCTTGCTGATTTGCTGCATTTTATTAGCTAATATTTTACTGAGAATATTTGCATCTATGTTCATTAGGGACATTGGCCTGTATTTCTCTTTTTTTGTCTGTGTCTTTTCTCGTTTTTGTATGAGGGAAATATTTGCCCTTAGGATTGAGTTTGGGAGAAATGTTTTCCTTTCTATTTTCTTAAACTGAGAAAAGTTGATACTAAATCTTCTCTAAATTTCTAGTATAATTCAGCTCTGAATCCATCAGGATCTGGACTTTTCTTTGTTGCTAAGTCTTTAATCACCTTTTCAATTTCATTAACTGATATTGGGTTATTCAGAATTTTTATATCTTCTTGATTCAACTTTAGTAACTCATATGTACCTCGGAATCTATTTCTTCTGCACTTTCCATCCTATGAGAGTAAAGATTTCTGAAGGAGTTATTGATGATCTTCTGAATTTCTACAGGATCTGTAGTGACTTCATCCTTTCATTCCTTACTGCATGTATTTGCGTTTTTTCTTTCCTTTTTTTGATAAGGTTGGAGAGGGGTTTCACAATTTCATTTATTTGTTCAAAGAACCAACTCTTTGATTCATTAATTCTTTATATTGTTTCTTACTTTCAATTGCACTGATTTCTGCTCTGATCTTTATAATTTCCTCTCTTTTTTGTTCTTTGGGATTAACTTGCTCTTCTTTTCTAGAAGTTTGA
Organism: Chinchilla lanigera; assembly: GCF_000276665.1. Classification (NCBI taxonomy): domain Eukaryota; kingdom Metazoa; phylum Chordata; class Mammalia; order Rodentia; family Chinchillidae; genus Chinchilla; species Chinchilla lanigera. The sequence continues at coordinate 7,059 of NW_004955729.1, forward strand.
GGTGCAGCATAAGGTTATTTATTGTTGTTCATTCTGTTTTCCTGATATGGGAATTCGGTGCTATAAATTTCCCTCTGAGGACTGCTTTCATTGTGTCCCACAGGTTCCAGTAGTTTGTGTATGTTGTTCTAACTATAATGACAGGTTCCGAGAATGAGGTGCCCAACAGATGAATAGAAAAAGTAAAGAGAGACAAGAAAAACAAGAGAGGCAAAAGTCTGAGATCGGGGGCTTACAGCCTCTCGCACTGCAGCCCCAATCACCAATCACAGTCACCTTTTATTGAGCCAGAATCAAGAACGTAAGTAGAACAAGTAGGCGGATAACAAACGTTTTAGTAATTAATGCATTATCCTTCCTCAATTCTGCCTGTTATGCTGATGGCAACAATCCCAGCTGGGCCCCCCACGCTCAGCACCATGCTTATTCTGTTCAGTTGGGGATCACAAGGCAACCATCAGTGACTAATCCATTACAATCACAGTCCTTACTTCTCATGTATATGAATTTTTGTTTGATTGTAAATATTGTTTAATT
>NW_004955729.1:9605-11505 GCF_000276665.1 Chinchilla lanigera
TGTTTAGCTGAGTTTGAATTTTGCTTTTTCTTGTTGTCATTTTCAAATCTCCCTAGTTTTCCAGAGATTCAGGGTCATTCCTGCAGTGGTGGCAGGAGGCAAATTGCTGGGTTTTGGGTTCCCAGAAAGCCAACTGAGTTTTCCTGGAACTCAGGGTTCTTTCACATGATGGTGACATGGGTTAGATTGAAGGGTCCTGGGCTCCCAGATAACTCACCAAGGCTTCCTGACTCCAAGGTCCCTTCCCACAATGGTGGTGCGGTATGGAACCCAAGTTATTTAATCTTTCAGAAAAATAACTATTTAATTATTTGATTCTTTGTATTGTTTTGTTAGTCTCAATTGTATTAATTTCTGCTCTGATCTTTATAATTTCTTCCCTCTTATGAGCTTATGCTTGACTTATATTCTTTTTCTAAAAGTTTGAGGTTCAACATTGTTTTTAATATGAGCTTGCTCCTTTTTTTCCAGATATGAGAATTCACTGCTGTGTATTTCAGTCTTGGGACTTCTTTCATTGCATCCCATACATTCTAGTATGTTGTATAAGCAATAGCATTTAATTATAGACATTGTTTAATTTCTTCTTTAATTTCATCCATGACCCATTGGTTGTCATTAGGGTGTTATTTAATTTTCATATGCTTATGAAGTTTTTGTGGTTAATTTTGCCACTGATTTCCAATTTCATTGTACCATGGTCAAATAATATGCATGGTATAATTTCAATTTCTCTGCATTTACTTGCACATCTTTGATGGGCTAACATGTGGTCTAATTTGGAGAACATTCCATGTACAGCTGAGAAGAATGTGTATTCTGATGTTGTGTGGTGGAACACTCTGGAAACATCTACTTAGCTCATTTGTTCACGGATTTGGTTCACAGTTCTGATATTTCTTTGTTGACTTTTTTGTCTGGATGGTCAATCTATTTGTGATAGTGGTTTAGTTAGGTCCCCCATTACAACTGTTAGTGCTCATTTGATTTTTCATGTCCATTAATATTTATTTTATACCATCGTATGCACTAGTATATGGTGAATATGTATTTATGATTGTTATCTGTTCCTTTTGTAATTTTACCTTAACAAATAGATAGTGACCTTCTTTATCTCTTTTGATCAGTCTTAGTTTGAAGTTCACACTGTCTACAGACAGGATAGTTACCCTTGCTATTTTCTAGGTTCCTGTCACATGGAGAAGTTTTTCCATTCTTTGACTTTAGTCTATAAATTTCTTTTTGAGTTAAATGTGTTTATTGTGTGCAACATATTGTTGGATTTTATTTCTGTATTCATTCTACCTGTTTCTTTTCATTGGTGAATTGAGACATTTACATTGATGTTTATAATATATATATGGGCTTATTCTTGTTATGTTTTTTTCCTGTTGTTGGTTCCTGTCTTTCCCCTCTATTTAATTGCTTACCCTTCCTGGTAGCTTCTTTTATTGGTGTTCTTGGAATGGTGATCTTTGTCATCTCTTTCTAGAATATCTTTTTGAACACTTTGTAGATCTGATTTGGAGGTCATGAATTCCCTCAGGTGTTCTTTCTCATGGAAGTATGTTATTTCTCCATTGATTTTGAAATATAGATTGGCAGGGTACCTCAATCTGGGATGGAATATGTTTTCTTTCTGGATCAGAAATACTTCATTTTTTTTTGAGACAAGGTCTCACTATGCAATTCTGGCTGGCCTTGTGTAGCCCAGGCTGGCCTCGAACTAGCAATGATCCTCCTGCTTCAGCTCCCAAGTGCTGGGACTACAAGCATGTGCCACCATGCCCAGAAAAGTACTTCACTTCAAGCTCTCCTTTACTTGAGAGTTTGATTTGAAAAATCTGCTGAGATTCTTATGGGCTTTCCTTTATAGGTCATTTGTTTCTCTTCTCTAACA
>NW_004955729.1:12763-14101 GCF_000276665.1 Chinchilla lanigera
TCCAAAATCAGACATGGGTCCAAACAAAAAGAGAGAACCGCAGTCCAACCTCTCTAATAAACATAGATGCAGAATTCCTCAGCATGCTACTGACAAAGAGACTGCAAGAAATTATCAAAAATATACACCAGGTAGACTTCATCCCAGACACGCAAAGATGGTTCAACATACACAAATCAGTAAATGTAATTCATCACATAAACATAAGCAAGGACAAAATTCTCAATACATGCAGAAAAAGCCTTTGACAAAAATCTAACATCCATTTATGATTTTCTTAAAATCCTGAAGAAATAGATATAGATGCACCTTATCTCAATCAGATAAAAGCAGTTTATGACAAACCTGTCAACATCATATTAAGTTGGGAAAATTTGAAAGCTTTCCTCAAAAACAGGAACAAGACATTGATCTTACTACTCTTGTTCAACATAGTACACAAAACATTAGCAAGAGCAATCATGAAAGAAAGAAATTAAAGAAATATCTATAGGAAAAGATGAAGTCAAATTATCATTATTTGCAGATGACATGATACTGTACTAATAAGGCCAAAAAATTCTACCAAAATACTTCCAGAGTTGAGAGCCAATTTAAGCAATGTAGCAGGATATAAAATTAAAACATTTAATAACATTCTTATACCCTAATGAACTCACTGAGAAATTAGGAACACAATACCATTCATAACAGAATCAAGAAAAATTAAATACTTAGGAATTAACTTAATGAAGGAAGTGAAAGACCTCTACAATGAAAATTACAACAGTCTGAAAAAAGAGATCAAGTAAGTCATTTTAACATGAAAAAATATCCCTTGTTCCTTGATAGACAGAATCAGTATAACCAAAATGGCTATCATTCCAAAATTAACATATAGATTTAATACACTCCAATCAAATTACCAACATTTCTCACATATATAGATAAGATAATCCTAAAATTCATATGGAACCAGAAGTGACCCAGAATAGCAAAAGCAATCCAAGATAACAGAAACAAAGCAGAGAGCATTACAACTGCAGATTTGAAGTTTTGTTACAAAGCTACTGTGACAAATGTAGTACGGTACCGGCACAAAAACCGGCATGTGTATCAAGGAGACAGAATAGCAAAATCAATTCCAGACACATTCAGCTATTTGATCTTTTACAAAGGGTTAGAAGATATACCTGAACAAGTGTATAATAAATGGTACAGGAAATATTGGATAGCCACTAGTAGCAGATTGAGTCTAGATCCATATATCTTACCAGGTACTGAACTAAAATCAAAATGTTAAAACAAAAAACACTTCATCTGCTAGAAGAGAAAATAGATAAAACTCTTGACATAGAT
>NW_004955729.1:15214-16257 GCF_000276665.1 Chinchilla lanigera
TATGTACAGTAAAAATATACTAATAAAAAATTTAAGGCCACAGTAGTAAAAGCTGTGTGGTATTGCCACAGAAACAAACATATTGACCAATGGAATAGAGTAGAAGATGAAGAAACAATCCCACACAACTTCAGCCATTCAGTTTTGGATAAAAGGACTAGCAGTACATGGGGGAGAATAGATAGTATTTTAAACAAATAATTCTGGGGAAACTAATCTTGATCCTCAACCTCTACCAAACTCATACAAATTGGATCAAAGATCCAGACATTAAAAGAGAAACAGTAAATTTTCTGGTTAAAAAGTTTGTAAACGTCTGGAAGACAGTAGTATAGTCAACAACTTATTGAATAGAACACCAATTGCACAAAAAATAATACCGAGAATTGACAAATACAATGTCAAACGGAATGCTATGGTACCCCAAAAGAAAAAAAAAAAAACAAAGCAAAGAGACAAACTACAGAGTAGGAAAAATTCTCTGCATCTACTCCTCAGACAGAAGACTAGCACCTAGAATATATAAATATCTCAAAAAGTTAAACCACCAAAAATTAATAACCTAAATAAAAGTGGGCTGTTGAAATGAGTGGACAATTCTCAGGAGAAGAAAATCAAACAGTAAATAAATAAATAAATAAATAAATAGGATAATTGTACTACTAATATCTGTTGGTTTATTGAAAGGAATTGTTAATGGGTAATTGATCAATCTTGCATACCTATATGTGCAACCACTTTGAAGATGACATTATGTAATATAACAACCATTGGTAATATCCTATCACCATGTTTTGAAATTCTGTATCATTTTTACTGCTCTCTGTACTGTTTTGTTTATGTATTTGTTTTTGGTATTTCTGTTTTTTTAATGAAAAACTATATATATATATGTATATCTGGGGTAGGTATATTGCTGAAGTCTGTGATTTATTGAAAGGAATACTCAATGCTTAAAATTTTTTTTCTTGACCAATTTTGCACTCTTGAATTTGGTAATCAGACAACTGATTGGAAAACAACAATATGCAGTATAAGAACCA
>NW_004955729.1:16762-24754 GCF_000276665.1 Chinchilla lanigera
CAGCCATCTCATTCCTGGGCACCATCCTGAAAAGGTTAAAGATATTATGTGATAGTAATATGTGCATACCCATTTTTATAGTAACACATCTCACAATAGCTGCATCATGGAAGCAGCCTATATGCCCACAAACAGACACATGGACTTAAAAATGCAGTATAAGTACACAATGCAGAACTACTTGGCCATAATGAAGGAAGTTTGAGTAATTTGTGGAAAAAATGGGTGATCTTGAAACTATAAAGCTAAGTAAAATAAGTTAATCACAAAAGGTTAAATATCATATAGATTCTATAATATGAGACAAAATATAAATGACTTAAAGAACAAAAAAAAAAATCCATGTTTAGAGTCTTTGCCTTTGACTAAGTTTTCAAGAGTTCTGTCTATTTTGTCTTCCAGCAGATTGTTTCAGGTTTAATATACTGATCTTTGGCCCATTTTGATTTTATTTTAGTGCTTGGTGAGATAGAGGTCTACATTCAGTCTTCTGCGTGTGGCTAGCCAGTTGTCTCAACATCATTTGTGGAACAGGTTGTCCTTTCTCTAGTCATGTTTTTAGCCCCTTTGTCAAAGATCAGAAATCTGAGAGTGCCTGGGGTTGTTTCTGTGTCCTCTACCCTGTTCCATTGCTCCACATGTATGTTTGTTGCCACTACTTTGTTGTTTTTATCACTGTATCTCTGTTTTATAACTTGAAATTCAAAGTTGTGATTCCTCCTGCTTTGTTCTCTTTCCCTAGGATTTGTTTTGCTGTTACCAGTCTCATCTGTTCCATATAAACTTTAGAATTATATCCAGCTCAGTGAAGAGTATTTTTGATACTTTTATTGAGATTTCATTAAACCTGTGCAATCAGTTTTGGTAATATGACCATTCTTGACAATATTTGTTATGCCTGTCCAGGAACAGGAGATGTCTTTCATTTTCTGGTGTCCACTTGATCTCCTTTTTCAGAGTATCATAATTTTTATTGTGGAGGTCTCTCACTTCCTTGGTTAAGTAAATACCTAGGTATTTGATTTTTTGAAGATATTGTGAATGGTAATGTTTTACTGATTTCTTCCTCAGTGTGTTCACTGTTAGTATACAAAACTGCTATTGATTTTTATGTGTTGATTTTTATCATTACTTTGTTGAATTTTGTTTATTAGCTCTAGAAATTTTCTCACTGATACATGTTTGCAGTACGTAATAATTGCATTCCTCATATGTAGTTGGTATGTGCACCTTTTGCTAGAATATTTTGAATCTTCACTGTGCAGAATGTCCTCAGGAAATAAGAATAGTTTGACTTTCTTTCTCCTATACATGTCCTTTAGTTTGTTTCCTTTTCCTGATATTTCTGGGTAAGCTTTTAAGTACTATAATAAACAGGAATATTGAGAGTGGAAACTATTTGGTCTTTGTTTTAAGAAAAAAACCTTTAGTCTTTCCCGTATAATATGATGGTGACAGTAAGATTATCATAATTACCTTTTATCAGATTTAGAGAAGGTCTTTCTATGCCTATTTTCCTCAACTTTTTTTCCTCATGGATGATGCTGAATTTTCTCAAAGGCTTGCTATGCATCTATGGAGATGATTGTGTGGTTCTCTTCTTGCTTCTGTTTATTGATTTATGTATATGGAACCGTCCTTGTTTCCCAGAGACAAAACCAACTTGTTCATAGTAAATGGATCTATTGCATTCTGCCTGCCAGTATCTTATTGAGGATTTTTGTTTTGATGTTCATTAAAGAGATTGGCCTGTAGTTTTCTTTTCTGTTAAGTCCCTGTCTAATTTTGGTATCAATTATGCTAGCTTCCAAGAATGACTTTGCTCGTGTACTTCCCTCTAATTCTCATTAAAGGATGTGAAATATGTAAGCCATTAATGTTCCCTGAAGTTCTTGTAGAACTCACCAGTGAATGCAAAAACTCAAAAATAAAATATTAAAACTATTGAACAAATGGACTTAGTAGATGTCTACAGAGTGTTCTATCCCACAACATCAGAATATACATTCTTCTCGGCTGCACATGAGACATTATCCAACATAGACCACATGCTAGCTCATAGAATATGCTTAAGTAAATGCAAAGGAATTGAAATTATTCCATGGATATTACCAGATCATAGCCAAGGAAAGTGGACATTAATGGCAAAAGAGACCACAAGAATTTCATAAATGCATGAAAATTCAATAACACCCTCCCAAACAACCAATGGGTCACAGATAAAATTAAAGAAATTAGACAGTCTCTACAATGGAATGATAATGACAATACAACATGTCAGAACTTGTGGGATACAATGAAAGAAGTCCTATGAGGGAAACTTATAGCAGTGAATACCCATATCAGGAAAACAGAGCAAGCACAAATAAACAATTTCATGATGAACCTCAAACTCCTAGACAAACAAGAGGAGGCCAGGCCCAAAACTTGTACAAGAGAGGAAATTATAAAGCTCACAGCAGAAATTAATGCAATTGAGACTAAGAAAACAACACAAAGAATCAATGAATCAAAGAATTGGTTCTTTAAAAGATTAAATAAAATCGACAAATCCTTAGCCAACCTTCTCAACAAAAGGAAAAAAAAAAAAAGACTCAAATCCATGCAACTAGGAAAGAAAGGGTGAAATCACAATAGATCCTGCAGAAATCCAAAAGATCCTCTATACCTACTTTGAAATCTTATATTCTTTTTTTGTTTGTTTTTGGTACAGGGAATTTAACTCAGGACCTTGCACTTGCCAGGCAGGTACTTGTGCTGCTGAGCTATATCCCTGGCCTGAAAACTTGTATTCTAATAAGATGGAAAACAGAGGAGAAATGGACGGATTCCTAGATATATGAATTACCAAAAGTGAATCAAGAATATATAAAAATCTTAAACAAATCAATATCAATCAATGAAATTGAAGATGTAATTAAAAACCTACCAACAAAGAAAAGCCCAGGCTGTGATAGATTCACTGCAGAATGCTACAAGAAATTTAGAGAAGACCTCATACCACTACTTCTCAAATTCTTTAATAAAATTGCAAGTGAAGCAGTACTGCCAAATTCATTCATGGAAGCAAGTATTACCCTGATGTGAAAACCAGAGAAGGAACCAACTAAGAAAGAGAACTACAAGCCAATCTCCTTAATGAACAAATACAAAAAACCTCAGTAAGATACTGGCAAACAGAATATAGCAAATCATCAAGAAGATTATGCATCATGATCAACTGGATTCATCCCAGGGATGCAGGAAAGATTCAACAAGTGTAATTCAATAAAGGTAATACAAATTATTAAGAGAACCAAGGACAAAAACCATATGACAAAGTACAGCACCTATTCATGGTTAAAAACCCTACAGAAAATTGGAATAGATGGTCTTTATATCAATCTGATGAAAGCCGTCTATGACAAACCAACAGCCAACATCACACTAAATGGACAAAAACTGAAAGATTTCACTGTAAAATCGGAAACAAGGGCCGGGGATATAGCAGCACAAGCACCTGCCTGGCAAGCACAAAGTCCTGAGTTCTATTCCCAGTACCAAAAAGAAAATCAGAAACAAGCCAAGGATATCCACTATCACCACTCTTATTCAAGATAGTTCTGGAAACTTTAACTGGAGCAATTAGAGAAGAGAAAGAAATAAAAGGAATAACAATAGGAAAGGAAGAAGTTAAATTATCATTTGCAGATGGCATGATATTCTACACAGAAGATCCCAAAAACTCCACCAAAAGACTTCTAGATATAATAAGCAAATTCAACAGGGTAGCCTGATACAAAGTCAACACTCAAAAATCAATAGCCTTCCTGTACATGAATAAAAAAAAAAACTCACTGAGAGAGAAACTAGGGAAACAACACCTTTCATAATAGCATCAAAAAAAAGAAAGAAATACATAGGAATCAATCATATGTAGGAAGTAAAAGACCTCTACATTGAAATCTACAGTACTCTCTACAAGGAGATTGAAGAGGATACCAGAAAATGGATGGCCGGGTGTGCTGATAATTCCAGCACTCTGGAGGACGGTTGTGAGTTCGAGTCTAGCCTGGACTATAAAGTGAGCTCAAGGACAGCCTGAACTGCACAGTTGGATCTTGTCTCAAAACGACAAAAAAAAGGAAAAGAAAAGAAAATGGAAAGACATCCCTTGCTCTTGGGAAGGAAGAACCAATATAGTGAAAATGGCCATACTTCCAAACTTTTATTAGGATTTAGTGCAAATCTGATCAGAATTCCAACAGCATATCCCACAGAATTTCTGCCTGGCAAGTGCAAAGTCTTGAGTTCGATTCCCAGTAGAAAACAATAATAAAACAATAATAAAATTCATTTTCAATCAGAAAAGACCTAGAATAACAAAGGCAATTCTGGGCAACAAAGACAAAGCAGGGAACATCACAATCCCTCACTTCAAATTTTAATACAAAGCTACTGTGATAAAAACAGCATGGTGCTGGCAAAAAAATAGACCCAAGGACCACTTGAACAGATTAGAAGATGCAGACACAACTCCAGATACACTTAGCCACCTTATCTTTGACAAACAAGCCAAACACTTTCACTGGAGAAAAGATAACCTCTTTAATAAATGAGCTGAAAAAACTGGCTTAGCATATGCCAAAGATTGATATTGGACCCGTGTCTTTCACCATGTGATAAAGTCAAAATGAGTCAAAGATCTAAATATTAAAACAGAAACATTAAGTCTCCTGGAAGATAGCTTAGGTATAACTCTTGAAGACATTGGTGTAGACAAGGACTTTATGAAAAACCAGATTTGCAAAGGAACTGTCACAAAGAATCAACTGGGATCTCATCTTATGAAAAAGCTTTTGCATGGCAAGAGAAACCACTAGCAGAGTGAAGAGACAACCCACAGCGCAGAGAAAAACATTTGCCGGCTGTTCCTCAGACAAAGGATTACTACGGAGAACTTATAAAGAACTCAAAAAATCAGACAACCCCCAATTTAAACACTCAATCTGAAAATGGGCATCTGAGATGAATACACATTTCTCAGATGAAAAGTACAAACTGCGAATAAATACGTGCAAAAATGTTCAACACCGCTGGCCATTTGAGAGATGCAAACTCAAACAACACTGTGATTCCATCTTGCTCTAGAAAGACTGGCTATTATCAAAAACTCAACCAATAACAAATGCAGGCACAGCTGTGGGGGAAAGGAACATTTCCCCTACTGGTGGGAGTGTAGACTGGTGCAACTATGATGGTAATCAGTGGGGAGATTCCTCAAAAACCTAGGACTAGAGGTCCCATTTGACCCAGCTATTCCACTTCGTTGTATGGTCCCCAAAGAATTAAAAGCATCATACTACAGCGTTATATGCATACCCATGTTTATAGTGGTACAGTTTGTAATAGCTAAATCTTGGATACAACCCAAATGTTCATCAACCAGGGAATGGACAAGGAAGATGTGTGTTTTTTTTATATACAATGGAGTACTACTCCACCATAAAAGATAAACTTGAGACTTTCCTAAGTAAATGGATGCACCTGGAGATCATACTGTCAAGTGAAATAAATCAGACACACATGTGTAAATACCTCATTGTTTCTCTCATGTGAGAAACTGAAAGTGTAAGTAAGGACCAAAATATATATTAGGTATTGTTAAATAGGAAGAAAATGTTCTAATGGGGAGAGGAACAGAGAAAGGGAAAGGGGAAAAGGAAAGAAGGGAAAAATAAAAAAATTCAGCAGTGAAGCCATCAGGTCCTTGGCTTTTTTTGTTGGCAGGTTTTTCTTAATACTGGCTCAATTTCATTGCTTATTAGTGGATTGTTCAGTATTTTTGTATATGCTTGGTTCAGTTTCATAATTTATATACATTTTAATCCCCATAGATCTTTTACTTAAGAAATTTAATTCATTTATATTCCAAGCCGCTGTTGATTAGTAAAAATATTTGGCTTTGTTTCTGTTAATTTTTTTCAGTTCTGTTACATACACTTTGTTCCTTTATCTTTCATTTATTATGTATCTGCTTGGTTTGATTTTTTTTATTGGTCAGACTTGACTCTGTTTTTTTCTCTTTTGTGTATCTGCTCTACCAGTAAGATTTGTACTTCCCTGTCTTTCCGTGACGACTGTTATTGCCTTTTTACTTTTAGTGTAGGACTTCTGTAAACATTTTTTTATTTTAAAGAAAATTAAAATTAGAAAAAAATTTAAAATGATACAGAATTTTAAAACAAGGTGATAGGAAATCCACAGTGGTTGTTATATGGCATATTATTATCCTCAAAGTACTTGTTCAGGTTACCAGATATAAGCATGAAAACTTAGTCCAAAAATTAAGCATTAACTATTCCTATAATAAACCAATAGAAAGTAGAGGTTCAATTATCTTAGCTAGACTGTGTATTAATATTCTCCTCCTTTATTTTCTTCTTTCCCTAGTAGTTTCTTTCCCTTTAACAGTATCTGTTGTACCTTTCAGATTTTATTTACTCTTTCAGTTTCTTACAGTAGGGAGAAAATACAATGTTTACACATGTGGGTCTGATTTATTTCATGTATGAGTATTGTCTGTAGTTGCATCCATTTACCTATTAAAGCCTAGAGTTTATCTTTCATAATAGCTGAGTAATACTCGATCGTATAAAAAACCGCATCATTTTTATTTAATCCATTCCTCAGTTGATAGGCATTTGGGCTGTTTCCAAGATTTAGCTATGACAAATTGCACTGCTACAAAACATGGGCACACATATATAGCTGTGCTATGATGTTTTCAGTTCTTCTGGGAAAATACCGAGAAGGGGAACAACTGGCTCGAATAGGACCTCCAATCCTAGTTTTTGAGGAATCTTCACACTGATTTCCACAGTGGTTTTACCAGTCTATATTCCCATCAATACTGGATAAAGGTTACTTTTTCCCCACATACTCGCCAGCACTTGGTAGAGGTTGATTTCTCGATGATAGCCACTCTTTCTGGGGTGAGATGGAATCTCAGTGTTGTCTTAATTTGCATTTCTTGAGTGAACAATATTGTTGAACATTTTTTCATATATTTACTTGCCATTGTATTTCTTCATCTGAAAAGTGTGTTTTCATCTCAAATGCCCATTTTTTCATTGGGTCTTTGAATTTTAGGGCCTGGTTTTTAAAAATTCTTTATCTGTTCTAGATAGAAGTCCTTTATTGGAGGGACAGTTCCCAATTCGTAGGTTTTCTTTTTACTCTGCTGGTGATGTCCTTAGATGTGCAAAACCTTTTCAGTAAGATGAGATCCCAGTTGTTGATTCTTTGAAGTATTTCCCGTGCAGTGTGGTTTTTGTTCACGAACTTTTGTTCGCCAAGCCCTATGTCTTCAAAATTTCTGCCTACTTTCTCTTCCAGTAGATTTAGTGCTTCTATTTTAATATTTAAATCTTTGATCCATTTTGACTTTAGTTTAGTGCGTGGTGATAGACATGGATCTACTTTTAGTCTTTGGCATGTGATGAGCCAGTTTTTCCAGCACAAGTTTTTTTTTTTTTATTTTAAAGAGAAAAGAACAAAAACAAAATAACAAAAACAAGGACAAAAACAATAGAAACAATACAGAATTCAAAAAAAAAGATGATAGGAAAATAACATATTGTTATCTTCAAAGTAGTTGTTCGGATTACCAGATATAGGCATGCAAGAGTAATCAATTAAACATTAATTGTCCTTTACAATAAATCATTAGAAATTAGTAAAATTGTCTCAGCTAACTTGTGTACCTATAAATATGTATTTTTTCACTTCTTTCTTTATTTTATCCTTTCCCTCATCCCAGTTGTTCTTTCCTTTTGAACAGTTTCTTAACAGCAAGTTTTATTAACACTTTCAGGTTCTTACACTAGGGAGACAGTACAATGTATACACATGAGGGTATGATTTATTTCACTTAGAGTATGGTTGCTAATTGCACCCATTTACCTATAAAACACGAGATTTCTTTATAGCTGAGTAATACTCCATTGTATA
>NW_004955729.1:25734-27366 GCF_000276665.1 Chinchilla lanigera
TCTAGGTCTCCTCTGGTCCCAGATAAATTTTAGAAATGTTTTCTCTACATCTGTGAGGTATAATAATGGTATTTTTGTTAGGATTGTATTGAATCTGTACAACAGTTTTGCAACTATAGCCATTTTCACAAAGTTGGTTCTTCCTATGCATGACCAAGAGATGTTTCCATTTTCTGAAATCCTCTTCAATCTCTTTTTTCAGAGTACTGTAATTTTCACCGTATAGGTCCTTTACTTCCTTTGTTAGACTGATTCCTAAGTATTTCATTTTTTCAGATGCTATTGTGAAAGGTGTGGTTTCTCTAATTTCTCTGTCAGTATATTTGCTGTTTGTGTACAGGAATGCTACTGACTTTTTGGTACTGACTTTGTATCCTGCTATGCTACTGAATTTGGTTATTAAATCTAGAAATCTTTTGGTGCAGATTTGGTGGTCTTCTATGTAGAGTTTCATGTCATCTGTGAATACTGATAATTTCACTTCTACCATTCTTATCCTTATTCCTTTTATTTCTCCCTCTTGTCTAATTGCTCTGGTTAATGTTGAATAAGACTGATGATAGTGGATATCCTTGTTTTGTTCCTGATTTTACAGTGAAGTCTTTCAGTTTTTGTCCATTTAGTATGCTTTTGGCTGTTGGTTTGTCAAAGATGGCTTCTATCAGGTTGAGGTAAAGAACATCTATTCTAATTTTCTGTATGGCTTTTATCACAAAAGAGTGTTGGGCTTTGTCAGAAGATTTTCTCATCAATTGATATGATCATGTGATTTTTGTCTTGGCCTCGATTGATATTGTGCTGTGCATTGCATCTATTGATTTGCTTATACTGAATCATCCCTACATTCCTGGGATCAATCCCACTTGGTCATGGTGTACAATATTCATCATGATTTGCTGCATTCTGTTTGCTAGTATTTTCTTGAGGATTGTTGCATCTGTATTTGTTAGGAAGATTGGCCTGCAGTTCTCTTTTATGATTAGGTCTTTCTCTGGTTTTGGTATGAGGCCACTACTGGCCTCCAGGAATGAATTAGGGAGAACTGCTTCCCTTTTGATTTCATTGAAGAGTTTGGGAATTGGCATTAAATCCCTAAATTTCTTGTATAATTCAGCAGTGAATCCATTAGGTCTTGGGCTTTTCTTTGTTGTTAAGTTTTTGATAACATCTTCTATTTCATTCCTTGATATTGTGTTATTCAGGATTTTTATATCTTCTTGATTCTGCTTGGTAATTCATATGTATCTAGAAATCTGTTCATTTCTTCTGTGTTTTTTATACTGTAATATTGAAGACCACTACAAAGTGGCTCTGAGCAGTATTTAATATTAACTAATTGGCTTTCTGTGTTTGCTTGTGAATTGTCTGAAGCTTAGGCACCTTGTCTGAAGATAGGCAGTGGACTCATAGTAAGTAAACCTCTGTGAGCCCCTGGTCACCCTGAGGCCTGTATTGACCTGTGAAACTGTGACATCTCAAAGGACAAGATAAGGCTACAGCTGAGGATGTTTGGTTCCAACCCCAGTTAACTACAAGGAGACTATAGCTACAGGCTCCACACTCCTACAATAAATACCAACCTAAAGATATGGTAGTTCTCCTGATTGACATAATTTACTACTTGGGAAAATT
>NW_004955729.1:28141-30457 GCF_000276665.1 Chinchilla lanigera
TGCACTCTGGTCAGATAATATGAGATATATGAGATAATTTCAGTTCCTTTGCATTTACTTAAGCATGTTCTATGTGCTAGTATATGGTCTATTTTAGAGAACATCCCATATGCAGCTGAGAAGAATGTATATTCTGATGCTGTTGGTGGAACACCCTGGAAAAGTCTAAGCACATTTATTCACAAATTTGGTTTAGTTCTATTATTTCTTTGCTGATTTTTTTGTCTAGTTGATCTATCTGTTTGGGCCAATAGGGTACTAAAGTCCCTCATTATAATTGTGTTATTGCTTATTTGATTTTTCATATCTGTTAAAAATTGTCTTATATAGTTGGATACTACCAGATTTCATGCATATATATTTGTGATTGTTACCTGATCCTCCTGCAATTTTCCCCTAACAAGTATGTAATGACCTTCTTTACCTCTTTTGATCATTCTTGGTATGAAGTTTATATTGTTTGCAAACCGAATAGATACCCCTGCTTTTTTCTGGGTTCCTGTTGCATGAACTATTGTTTTCTGTCCTTTGACTTTCAGTCCATGACTTTCCTGAGTTAAATATGCTTCTTGTATACAGCATATGGTTGGATTTTGTTTCTTGATGCACTCCTCCAGTATGTTTCTTTTAATTGGTCAATTGAGGCCATTTACCTTATGGTTATAACTGATATGTATTGGATTATATTTGTCATATTATTCTCCTGTCTTGGGTTCCCTACATTTCCCCTTGGTTTAATTGTTTACCTTGACTGATGATTCCTTTTTAGTGTTGTTTTGGAATTGTGATTATTATTAACTCTTCCTAGAATATCCTTCAGTATTCTTCCTAGGATTTGCTTGGTGATTACAAATTTCTTCATTTTTTCTTTTTCATGGAAGTATCTTATTTCTCCATGAATTTTGAAAGATTGTTTAGCACGGTACATCAATCTGGGTTGGAGGTTGTCTTCTTTCAGGACTTGAAATACTTCACTCCAACATCTTCTTGACTTAATGGCTTGTGTTGAGAAATCTGTCATGAATCTGATGGGCTTGCTTTTATAAGTGATCTATTTCTTTTCTCTGACAGCTTTTTCAAATTTGTTGTTTATTTTAAAATTTAAAAAAAAACTATCAAAACAACAATGAAGACAAAATCAAAAAATACAAAAACAACAAAACAATACATCACCTCAAAACGTAATGATAAGAATTAACAATGGTTGCTACTGCCTGGGAGCCTGGTTCTTTCAGCCCTGACCCCTGCCACCACGCCAGGAGAGGCCTTACTAAGGAAACCTCAAAGAGCTGCCTTGGGGCCTGCATCATCCAGCCCCACACTCCTGCTGCCGCCACAGGAGGGGCATTGTACTTCGGAAGCCTTGGTGAGGTGTTTGGGAGTGAAGGACCCCTGTCTCTGCTTCCTGTCTCTATCTCAGGAATGAACCTGAATCCCTAAAAATCTAGGGACATTGGAAATGACAAAAAGAAGATGCAAAACACAATCTCAGCCAAATACCCCACACAGAACAACTCCAGGAAACATCAACATGGAAGAACATGGAAGTCAAACACCTGAAATCTCTGAAATGATAGCAACTGATGTAAAGAATCCACTACATCAGGCTATACAAGAAATCGGATCAGAAATAATTGCTCAAGTAAAAAAAATGACAACCATAATGAAAGAAATGCTCAGCATATCAAAAGAAGACATAGATTAAAAAATAGAGGAGCACGTGAAAATGATGGAAACTTTGAACAGTAGAGGAAAGAATTAGAATGCGTGAAACAGATTCAAAGAGACATTCAAGATATTAAAAATTCCATTGAAAGATGGAAGAACCACTTGAATGCATTGGAAGATAGACACTCAGACTTGGAAGACAGCATTGCAGCTAGTGATAGTAAAAGAAAACATCTCTTAAAAATAACAATGGAACAACAAATAACAATTCAAGAGCTGTAAGATGAGGCAAAGAAAAACAATATAAGGTGGGTACGTGTCAATGAAAGAGCAGAAGACAACATGAATGACACAAAAAGAATATTTGCAGCAGTATTAGCAGAAAATTTTCCAAGCATGGAACAAGAACCTTATATACACAACAGTGAGGCATATAGGACCCCAATTAGCCATAATCAAAATAAATCTACACACATAATAATCAAGATCCCAGAAAGTGAGCAAAAGAACAGGATATTAAAAGCTGTTAGAGAAAAGAAATAGATCACCTATGAAGGAAAACCCATCAGAATCACAGTAGACTTCTCAACACAGACCATCAAGTCAAGAAGAGCTTCAAGTGAAGTATTTCAGGTCCTGAAAGAAAAC
>NW_004955729.1:31402-34146 GCF_000276665.1 Chinchilla lanigera
AAACTGGAACTAAATGATAAAAGAAATCACAAAAGCTCCATAAACACATGGATATTATATAACACCCTCCTGAACAACCAATGGGTCACAGAAGAAATTAAAGTAGAAATTAAACACTATTTACAATCAAATGAAAATGCAGATACAAACTACAGGAACCTGTAAGATGCAATGAAAGCAGTCTTCAGAGGGAAATTTATAGCAGTGAATTCTCATATCAGGAAAACACAATGAACACAAATAAACAACCTTATGCTACACCTCAAATTTCTAGAAAAAAAAGATCACCTTAACCCCAAATCCCAAAGAAGAGAGGAAACTATAAAGATCAGAGCAGAAATTAATGCAATGGAAGCTAAGAAAACAATACAAAGAATTAATGAATCAAAGAGTTGCTTCTTTGAAAAATTAAGTAATATTGAGAAACGCCTAGCCAACCTAATCAAAAAAGGAAAAAAACCTCAAATCCATGCAATAAGGAATGAAAGGGCTGATATCACCACAGATCCTGTAGAAATTCAGAAGGTCATCAATACCCATTTTAAAATATTTTAAAAATTTAAATACCTATTTAAATTTAAATTACCTAAAAATTTAAAATACCTATTTTAAAAATAGGTATCCAAGTGTTTACTCTCATTGGATGGAAAACACAGAAGAAATGGAGAGATTCCTAGATATATATGAATTACTAAAGCTGAATCAAGAAGATATAAAAATCTTGAATAACCCAGTGTCAGCCAATGAAATTGAAAATGTAATAGAAAACTTACTAACTAAAAAAGCCTAGGTCCTGATGGATTCACAGCTGAATTCTACAAGACATTAAGAGAAAATTTAATACTAATTCTTCTCAAACTCTTTAAAGAAATAAAAGGGAGGTAATTCTCCCAAACTCATTCCATATACCAAAATCAGAAAAAGAACTACTTAGAAAACACAAATATAGTCCAATCTCCCTAATGAACATAGATGCAAAAATCCTCAATAAAATACTAGCTAATAGAATACAGCAAATCATCATGGAGGTAATACACCATGACCAAGTGTGATTCATCCCAGGAATGCAGGGATGGTTTTATGTACACACATATCAATAGATATAATACACCATATCAACAGAGCTAAAGACCAGAGTCACATGATCATCTCAACAGATGCAGAAAAAGGTTTTGATAAAGTCCAACACTTATTCACAATAAAAACCCTACAGAAAATTGGCATAGATCAACTTTACCTCACTCTGATAAAAGCCATCAATGACAAACCAACAGCCCACAGCATACAGAATGGACAAAAACTGAAAGCTTTTGCTTTAAAATCAGGAACAAAACAAGGATGTCCACTGTCTCCACTCCTATTCAGCATAGTTCTGGAAACACTAGCCAGAGAAATTAGACAACAGAGAGAAGTAAAAGGAATAAAGATAGGAAATGAAGAAGTGAAATTATGATTATTCACAGATGACATGATATTCTACATAGAAGACCCCAAAAATTCCACCAAAAGACACCCAGAATTAATCAATAAATTCAGTTGAATGGCTGGATACAAAGTCAACACTTACTATTTAATAGCATTCCTACACAGAAACAGCAAAAATACTGAGAGAGAAATAAGGATAACCATACCTTTAAAAATAACATCCAAAAAATTCAAATGTTTAGGAATTAATCCAACTAAAGAAGTAAAAGATCTAGACAGTGAAAATTACACTACTCTGAAATAAAGAGATTGAACAGGATTTCAAAAAATGGAAAGATATTCCTTGCCACTGGATAGGAAGAACCAACATTGTGAAAATGGCCATATTCCCAAAATTGTTCTACAGATTCAATGAACTTCTGATGAAAATACCTATGGTATACCTCACAAACCTAGAGAAATTATTCCTAAAATTCATCGGAAACCAGAAGAGACCCAGACTAGCAAAAGCACTCCTGGGAAATAAAGGCAAGGTAAGACATATCACAATCCCCAATTTGAAATTATACAACAAAGCTACTGTGATAAAATCAGCAGGGTAGTGGCAAAAAGAAAAAAACCTGGAAGATCAACAGAACAGCCCAGAAGATATAGACACAATCACAAAGACTCTCAGCCACCTTATCTTTGACAAAGGGGCCAAATATTTTCACTGGAAGAAAGATAGCCTCTTTTTAAAAAGCTGCTAGAAAAACTGGTTTTCCACATACTGAAGACTAAAACTAGACCCAAGCCTATCACCATGCTCCAAACTCAAGTCAAAATGTATTATAGATCTCAACATTAAAACAGAAACACTAGATCTATTGGAAGAGAAAATAGGTGGACTTCTTGAAGACACAGGCATAGGTAGAGAGTTGAACAAAACCCAAACTGCATGGGAAATACTTCAAAGAATCAATAACTGTGATCCCATCTTATTGAAAAGTTTTTGCGCATCAAAAGAAATCACCCATAGAGTGAAAAGAAAACCCACGAATTCAGAAAGAATTTCATCCAACTGTCCCTCAGACAAAGGACTTCTGTGTTGAACATGTAAAGAATTTTTAAAAATCAGGCCCCCCAAAATTCAAAGACCCAATACAAAAATGGGCATCTGAAATGAATACACACTTCTCACATGAAGAAATACAAATGACAAATTAATACATGATGACTTGGTTACTTTTCTCTTGTTGCTGAGACAAAATACCTCACACCCAAAATTAAAGGAGGAAACGTTTATTTTGCTTACAGTTTGTGGAGGTTTCAGTCCACAC
>NW_004955730.1:0-2704 GCF_000276665.1 Chinchilla lanigera
TGCAAATGTTTATGGAACATTTGTTATGGCCAGTCACTGTCCTAGGCATGCTTACATGTGTGTCCCATTTAATCCTCACAGCAGCCCTGAGAAGAGTAACTGTCCCAGTTCTACAAATCTGAGTGCATTTATTTATTTATTTATTTATTTATTTTGGTGCCAGGTACCAAACTCAGGACCGTGCCAGGCAGGCGCTGTGCCACTGAGCTATATCCGTCAACACCAATTTTACAAATCTGAAGCTCAGAATGATCTCTTCCTAGAAAAATATCTGAAAAGTACCTCTTCAAAAACAGTGAACATTGGTCAATTCTGCATGTTTTGGAATGAAAGGAGTTTTCGTCAATGTTTAAGTTCAATGTGAAAACTGTCACTTTCATTAGAAAGTAAAATTTTATGCAATACTAGACAAACATACAGAAACCTTGGCCAATATCATAAACCAAGCTCTGATAGTTATAATTCCATGTCTTCTAACTTCTTTTGTTATCACATTCTTTTGTTAAATGGTAATCAATTGAGAAGGAAGAGAAAACATCAGAAAAGAGTTTCCATCTGGTCAAGTTCCAACTGTGATCATAACCCTAGGGCACATGCCTTCCTATCCTATTTCAGGATGCTTCCTCCTGGTATCAGATGTGCACCAAGACTACCAAGCCCCAGCGCTGTTCTTGCCATGTTCAGTAAACTAAATGCTCTGACATTCTGACAGTGCATTTGAGTATATGAACAAATTTGAGCAGTCATAAAAATGGAACTTTGTCTTGGCCCTGGAGCAGTACATGCTAATATAAATGGCTGTTGTACACATAAAGCAAAAAAAAAAAAAAAAAAAAAAAAGCCATTCATCGCTGCCCTATGGTTTCTAGAAAGGGACAGACACGTGGATGAGGACCCAGATTGTATCCCTTATCATGTTATCCTATAAGCCTGTATTGAGAGGATCAATAGGAGAGAAAAATCAAGTTCTTCTAAGGTCCATGGGGTTGTTAGCCTTTAGGGCTTCCCTCGCTGCTTGGAACTATTTGATGGAAGGCATACCACTAGTGGGTTCTCAGGAGAGAGACAACTAGAATGGGCATTGCTTCTCCCAAGGGAAACACTTAATTCTCTTTCTGCCCTTGATTAAATTTCCTTGAGCCTTGGGCTTGACGGAGAGTAGAGGTAGGATCATAACCACTGAGACCATTCCAATCTTAGCATTTCTTTCTAGGCTCTCTTCAGATGACCTGGCATATTCTTATTTTCTATCTTACTGAGGAAAGAAATGAACAGTGAGTGTAGGATTCAAGGCCACCATACATTTATCCAACACGTAGTACCTGAAGAACTTCTATTCCTGAGGGTGGGGAAGCTCTGAGTGACCAGATGAATACATATAAACAAGCAGCTATATTTATATTTTAATCCTTTTATTTGTAAAGAACTTTCAAAGTATCAGTCTTGTGCTAAGGTGTGAAGATACAGGCTGAGTAAGAGACAAAGTAGGTTCATTTCTGTGATATATAAATTTTCTATTGGTAACAGATTCCTATCATAGGTAACCTCACAATTGTATAATTTTTCACCACTTCTGATATTCTATACAGTGACCCACCTCAGACTGGAGAGACTGGACATGCTTCCCTTCTGTGCACATTCTGGTGTCTAAGAAGGCTTGACCTTGCACTAAATTTTCTCTTGCACGTGCTACAGCTAAAAGGCTGCTCACCTGTGTGGGTTCTGTGGTGCTCAATAAGGTGATATTTCTGAGTAAAACGTCTTCCACATTCATCACACTTAAAAGGCTTCTCTCCTGTGTGAATTCTTTCATGTGTGTATAGATTCCCACTAGAAACAAAGCTTTTCCCACATGATGAACATGTGTATGGTTTTATTCCTTGATGTGCCATGACGTGCCTCCTAAGATCTGAACTCCGTCCAAACCTCATATCACATTGTTCACATTTATGGGGCTTCTGTTCCTTGTGAAGTCTCTGATGGTTAATAAGGTCAGAGCTAACTCTGAAGCTTCTCTCACATTCCTGACTCTTACCTGGTTTTTCCCCTGTGTCACCTTTCCTGTGATGATCGATAAGTTCTGGAAGCTTTTGTTTACATGTTGAAAGTTTCTTTCCCTTTTTCCTTGGAAATCCCTGACCCTGCTTCTCTAAGCTGCAAGTATCACTATAATTCTCCTTGGCTGATGTTTTCTGGACAACCTTCATTCTGGTCTTGTTTGATGCTTGGCCTTCTGGTGCTGGAATTTCTGATGCTGAAGCTGATTTAGGCTGATCTTCTCTGGTGTCATTTTCGAACTTTAACCCTGTAAACAAAAAGAAGAATCCAATCTGATTCCAATAGCACAAAGCTAAATGAATAGAGAGAAAAACCAATAATGGTTTTGTCTGAGAAAATCACATAAATGTAAGTGTCTCTGATGCTCCCTGCTAGGCACAACAAAAAACCCATTATATAATGAAAGAAATAACCTAAAGAGCATTCTAAAAAGTGGGAAGATGCAAACTAGTTTGGGGACCCAGGGATAGAAGAATAACACAGCAATGTTTTATAACCCAAAAGCCAGCATAAGAAGGTAACTCAGATACAGGGATTCTTACTCTTTTCCCAACCCTGACTTGCAAACCTTAGGACGACATCAAGCAAACCAAAGAGAACTGGCAAAGGGGATCAGCCTGGAATCTATCCACAGTGTGCAGCCATG
>NW_004955730.1:2829-4365 GCF_000276665.1 Chinchilla lanigera
GAACAAAAGATTTCAAAGTGAAGGATCATAGCCCATAACAGTGAACCAGATACAAGGGTCCTGTTTTAGAAAACCACTTCATTTGTGTGGGTCTCAATTACTTTTCACCTCTGAGAGATACCCTGGTCAAGGGAGACACCTTCCAGAGCTTCAGGTAACATCAGTAGGGACCCATGGGAGCCTCAGCACCACTACCACATAAACCAAAGTTAATATCATAAAGGCTGTCAAAACTAAAAATATCATTGGAAGCATATTCTACAAGTCAGAGGACATGCATGCCAACATTTAGAATGTATCACTAAATGTTTATTTTAAATATTTAAAGTAATATATTTAATAGGACCAAGACATTGACAGGGGGGACCCAGAAGTCAAACACCCAAAATCTCTGAAATGACTGCAACTGAAGTAAAGAAACAACTCTATTAGGCCATTGAAGAAATCAGATCAGAAATAACTTCTCAGGTAAAAAATGAAATGTCAACACTAATGAAAGAATTGCTCAGCACATCTAAGGAGGACATATATAAAAAAATAGATAAGCCCAGAAGAATAACGTAAACGTTAAATGAACAATGTAGGAAAGAACTGGAATGCATGAAACAGATTCATAAAGATATCCAGGAAATTAAAACCTCCATGGAAAGCTTACAAAACCACTTGAATGAAGCCAATGATAGACTTTCAGATCTTGAAGACAGTATTGCAGTTAACAAGCGTGAAAGGAAAGATCTCTTAAAACTTACAAGGAACCACGAGATAACAATTCAAGAGCTGTAAGATGATGCAAAGAGAAACAATGTAAGACTAATAGGCATCAACAAACAGCAGGAATCAACACAAATGACATAAGAAGCGTCATTTGTGTTTTTGTTTCTAACAAAACTTGTGAACAAATGAACTTAGTAGATGTTTACAGAGTGTTCCACCAAATAACACCAGAATACACATTCTTCTCAGCTGCACCTGGGATGTTCTCTAACATAGACCACATACTAGTCCATAGAATATGCTTAAGTAAATGCAAAGGAACTGAAATTATCCCATGCATACTATCTGACCATAGTGCAATGAAATTCAAAATTAATGACAAAAAGAACCACAAAACCTCCATAAACACATAGATGGTAAATAATAGCCTCCTCAACAACTAATGGGTCACACATAAAATTTAAGAAGAAATTAAACAGTATCTACAAAAAAATGAGAATGTCAATACAACTTACTGGAATCTGCTGGATGCACTGAAAGCAGTCCTCAGAGCGAAGTTTACATGGGTAAACTCAACACATGAGGAAAACAGAAGAAGAACAAATAAATAGCCTACTGCTGCACCTCAAACTTTTAGCAATAAAAGAACAAGTGAAGCACAAAGCCCAAACAAGGGAGAAAATTATCAAGATCAGGGCAGAAATTAATGCAATGGAGATGAAGAAAACACTACAAAGAATTAATGAAACAAAGACTTGGTTCTTTGAAACAGTAAATAAAATTGATAAACCAGTAGCCAACCTTACCACAAAAAAGAAAGAA
>NW_004955730.1:9357-10233 GCF_000276665.1 Chinchilla lanigera
TTCAGTACCTGCCACTCCACAAGATTTCTAATCACCCATCTCTGAATTACCTGGGAGGACGGATACTGAAGAAATTAACAGTACAAGATTGAGTGGGGGAAAGTGAGAAGGCACAAAGGAAGGAACCAAGCAGACCAGTAAATTGCCTGGGAGGAACCTAATTCCCATTCACCAGTTTCCTGGAGAGTATTTGGAGCTAACACACTACAGAACCCCTGTAGAGAAGAACAAGTGATAGGCAGCAGGGAAAAGCAGAAACATTACCACCCAGAAAAGTTAGAAAGTACAGCTCACCTGGGACTCAGGCACCATGAGCTCCGATGCCATCTTCTGGCCTTTGGTGCTTTTATGCTCAGAAAGGCCTACAATCTGCAGAGTGTGTATAGCTGTAGGTGGAAAAGAGCCAAAGAAAATTTCTCTTTTCTGTTCATGAACATCCTAATCTGAATTCTAAAATACAGAATATCAGAACACCTTTGGGAAAGATGGGTCACTGGGACAAACATGTGTATGGCGTCCCGAAGTGGTCCTCTCATACGAAAGAAGAGGCACCTATCCACCAGTCCGAAAGCCAGTTCCCCAGCTTACTATTTCTCCAGATTTCATGAAATAAATCAAGAAAAGAAAATCTATTAAATTTCATCAAATAAGTTGTTCATTAAGCTGGGCAAGAATTGCTGTGGTTTTTTTTGCTTTTTTTTTTTGTACCGGGAATCAAACTGATGAATGTAGGCTTGCAGGGCAACTGCTTAAGGCACTGAGTGTATCTTCAGCCCTTGAAAATGAAGGACTCAGGTCCTCTGGTATACAATAAGAAATACAGATCTTGTCGTGTCTTACTTGTTTTCTTGGTATCTAATGTTCTTCCATTCTACG
>NW_004955730.1:11228-12413 GCF_000276665.1 Chinchilla lanigera
CAGTCACTGTTGAAGCCACTAGCAGCTTTGGGAAGGCCGTCTATTGTCACACTGCTTCTGTTAGCTTGCTCTCTTAACTTGGGTCCCTGTCTAAGTGGATTTCTATCTTTGCATTTTCTCTAAAAGAGAGGGAATTAAAATTAAGATTTCCCATTATCCAGATAGTTAATCCTTCCTATACCCGAGGAAGGATGCTATGGGAAAGAGAATGGAATGGAGTGAGAAACACGGGAAGAAATGGGCTCCAGTCTTTCTCCCCATAACTTGGATGCAGTGAGACACCATAAATATGCTCTGCCTTATCTTCAAGGTGCAAGGTCGGCTCCCGCGGAAACATAGGGTTCGGCCATCTCCTAACGGCCTAGCTTGGTTCCCCAGTCACTAGCACTGCCAAGAACAGGTGCTCCCTCTGTGGCAAGGCATTTTCTCGAAGCTCAGAGGCCTGTGCTCCTGCTGCAGAGAGCGCAAGCCCCCCAGCATCCTGATCCCTTCCCCTGCTCTCATGGTCTTTTCGTCTCTGCAAATCTGTAGTTCCCCTTTTGTTTTTCATTTTTTTCTCTTCCTGTGCAGTCTACCCGGTGTTGTTGGATTTGTACTTGTTTCCCACCCTCACTTTCCTTTGCTCTCTGTAAATGCTGTCCAATTTTTGAAAATTTTCTCATTTTCCAACTTTTCCTTGTCTTTTATTTCTGTTCCTAAAATCCCTGGTGTTGTCTCCTCCTTCACGCCAGACAAGCCTACAAGGTCAATCATCCCGGCCCTAAAGACAGGAAAATGCACTTTTTTCTCTAAGGCTCGGTTCACCAGCAATGTGAGACTTGTGCAATATTTGCTGCATGACTGTGATTTCGGATCCTGCCTAGCTCTCCTACCAGAACACGAAAAATGTGACTTAATGTCTCATGCCCTGATAAGCCCCCACCCAGAGATTTGTACCCCTGCCCTGCTTCACCATTCATACCGCACAAGGAATCTTTCTTCTCACCTCATTCTTTGTTCCATCTGATTCTCTCTGCAAGCATTCTAGCAGGACCACAGCCTGTCTGATGTTCTCTGGATGACGTCTCTGCACCCAGTCCTGGATTTCCCTGGGCAGAATGGTCAGGAACTTCTCGAGCACCAGCAGGTCCAAGATCTGCTCTTTTGAGTGGATGTCTGGCCTCAGCCACTGATGGCATAATTCCT
>NW_004955730.1:16510-17474 GCF_000276665.1 Chinchilla lanigera
AAAAATTATTTTAGGACACTTGAGTTTGATCAAAGAAAAACTACAGTTGACAATTGGCTATGTATGAAAGGAAGGTTAGCATCATGGCTGGATAAGAATGGAGATTTAATACTTGAGTAAAGTGTGATGTAAAGCCACATGTGTGAAAATTGACTAAAGCAGATCTCAGTGCATAATGGGCTTCAGAATTACATGAACACTTGAATATTAAAATACAAATGAGGGCATATGTGATTCTGAGTCTATAACAGAGGCTAAAAGTATAATCTGGTTTTGAACCCTATTACTCAGTGTTTTTAAGTAGGGATGAAAATCTTTTAAAATTAAGATTGTTGTACTCACTGTATGGTCCAGACAATATACTTTAAAATCTCATTGTACGAGGCATGGCGTCACATGTCTGCAATCCCAGCATTCTGGAAGGCTGTGACAGCAGCATTACAATCTAGAAGCTAGCCAGGCCACTTAACAATTTAGCAAGACTCTATCTAAAAAGAAAAGTACAAAACACGAGAGATGTACCTCAGTGCAAAACCCCTCAGTTCAGTCCCTGGTACCAAATATAAATGAACTGTGTGTCTATCTGGGTAACTGTTATATTATTTAAATTGTTACACAGAAGCTGCTAAAAAGAGTCTTCACAAGCCAAGTGTGGCCCAAGGGCTGTAATGTTTCAGTTTCTATTGAACATTGTTATTGTCTTGTTTTCTTTATTGCATATATGAAGAAACGATCTCAGAGGCATGTGTCCATTACACATGTACACCCCATTTCCACAACACCACTTGGAAGTCTACCACAAAACCTAGAATCCCAGAGACTCATGTTAGCAGGTCTCATATTTGCATGCTTCTCTTGTTCCACCAGCAAGAAGCAAGAATCTGACTCAGCCCTAATACTCCTGCTCCCTAACTTCTTTGGGGAGACCCCTGTGATGCTTCGTGAACGTAAGGTTACCAAGAAC
>NW_004955730.1:21347-22774 GCF_000276665.1 Chinchilla lanigera
TATCTCCCACACTCCAAACTATGGAGATTTCCTCATCTGGAAAAAAATTTCCAGTGTAAGGATTATAAGTCCCTGTTCAAGTGTCAAATATTGGTTTAAGAACCCATGGTCATTGCAGGCTGATCAGGCCTGCTAGATCCCAAATGAGTGGAGAGCAACGACTTAAATAAATTAGGCAACTGAAACGATTTTAGGGCTCCTGCAGGATGTAACTCTCTTACACAATTTGAGAGTCTCTGGGTTTAGTCCAAGACTCGCCTGGGTAGTCTGTATTTATTCGGTTTTCAAACATGGTGTGGGGGCGGTTAAAAACAAAATGCAGTAATCTGGGCAGGGCTTGGGAATCCCTTTAAGGACTTTTCCAACTAATACTTTATGTTAACCTCAGAAAACTATGTTACCTCATGAAGGCCTTCACTGCAGAAGAGGTACCTGAAGGTACAGTCTTGTTTTAGTGAAATGCGGTTAGAGCAAAAAGTTCTCAGTTGTGGCCTGATCTTGTCCTATGAGACATCCTAACTTCACAGGCCAACACAGGCCTCATCAAGGACCAGTGACTCATAGAGGTTCAATTGTTAGGAGTCCATTGCCCATCTCTGGACAAGGGCCTCAGCTTTGGATTACTCCCAAGTAAACATGGAATGCCAATTTGTTAATATTAAATCCTGCACAGAGCTGCTTCTTAGTGGGCTCCATCATACTATCCCTGTCACAGAATAACTTTCTCTAGGAGTGAAACTGAATAATTAAATGCAATGGGGGAGTCCATGTCCCATGAATCTCTCCTGTGAAACAATGGCCCTCACTGAGATGAATGGCTCTGCAGTTTTTATGATACAAAAATGGATCACATTTAATCAACCTTTCCCCAAAGTGAGTTCATGTTCCAGTGGAACCTACTGAGTATGTTTACAAGAAAATGGATATTGAACACATTGTTCAGGCAGATCAATAGAAGCTTTTCCATTCAACCGATGCCTTTCCTGCCTACAGAAGCAAGGATGAACAGCAAATGAAAAGTACTACCACCTGTGACCTGGGGTCATAGATACTGACCTCTACATACACAGGAGTGAGTGCTCTCCACTATGACCATGTTGAAGACATCGTATGGCTGTGCTACATAGCCAGCAGGGAGTTTCAGTGAATCCATGGTGAAAAAGATATTGTTGTCTATCAGACCATGTCTTCCATGGAAATTAGTAATGCTGACCTGTGATGAGATACGATAGAGATATGTAGGCAAAAGCATTGTACATGGCAACTGACTCTGCACTCCTCACTCTGGCTGTAGCCTGCATAACAGTCCACCCCTTCCACTGAATCCCTGCCTGCCAGGTGCATTGGCAACACCCAGGGTCTCTGTAAACACACCTGTCCCTAAATCACACTTCATCCCACTACAGACAGGGATGAAGGATGGGCAC
>NW_004955730.1:24144-25422 GCF_000276665.1 Chinchilla lanigera
CCAGTGCTTGACCTCTCTGGGCCTCAGTTCTTCAGGTAGAACATGAAAAACATCAGTAGTAGCACCTGCCTATATGCACAGGGACAACAAATCAATGCATAGTGAACGAATACAGTAGTACTGGGCAGCTAATCAGCACCGAAGGAATGTTGATTGCTATTAGTAGTAGAACTAGCAGTAGGACATAATGCTACAGAAGTAATTAATTTTACCAGGTGTTTTGGGCACTTAATAAGTGCCATATTTTATATTTTACAGCTATAAATATTACAGATACAATGAAAGCAAGTCACAAGATGAAAAATCCAGGGGGATTTGAGGTAATGTAATTCTTAAACACTGTTATCAGAAATTTTAATTGTATAGCTATTCTAGAGAATGGGGAATCTCAACTAAAGGTAAATGTTCCTGAGCTCCCTGACTCACCATTTCCTAGCTAACTTCTTTTGTGTGTTGGTTCTTTCTCCTCAACTGTACTATGGCCAACTTTTGCCATGACCCCACGACAAGTTTTGAATTCCTCCTCCATTGCTTTCTGTTGGTTTTACGTTCAGGTTCCGCTTGTGTGTCTTTATAGAATATCCAGAGACTGATAACTAGAAAATATAGGTACCTGAAGCTCCCGTCATCCTCAGGTTCATATATGCCAATGTTTAATCAAATTACTATACCTGAAACTGATTTTTCTACTATTCTAGGCATGTACCCAATTTTCGTCTTCCGTTTTTCCACATTTCCATAGTAGAGCCTCATCCTTCACCACAGCTCAAATATATTGACACTAACTCAGGGATCCTCTTTCCTTCACACTGAATGTCTAATATATCTTTCAATACATTCACTTCAAACTGTAAAGTCCAACCCCAACCAATTCAATCCTTACGCCTCAGCTTTGGCTCACCTCGTCCAAGTCTGCATTTTTACCAAGATGGTTGTGACACACTCCTACCTTGTCTTCCCAAATCTACTCTGTCACACACCAACTGGTCTCAACACCACAGCCAGGATAAGTACCTTCAAACATAATTCATCTGCTATCACATTGCTAAATTGAACTAGATTGGGCCCGGTTCAGACTCATATGTGTAGTATAAAATGTGCACTAAAGAGGGCTCTGTATGAAGGTAACTGCAACGTGGAACTATACGCAACTTATCATCTCCCTTACAGCAGTACTCCCTGGTAAACACGCAATGGATTGTCAGCCAATCATAGCAACTGAGGACTCAGAAAATCCCAGGCTGAAGTGGCCAAATGATGCTCAAAGAAAGCCAACCC
>NW_004955731.1:0-13431 GCF_000276665.1 Chinchilla lanigera
TGTATACAAAGTAAGCACCCTGGCTTCCTGCTGAGTCACTTAGCCAAACCTCTAGACTCCCCAAGTTGACACAATGTATCAACCATAACACAAGGGCATGCCTAAGGCCAGCCTTTAAAGTGTCCATGCTAACAGGTACACAGGAACACTGCACTGTTCTTTGGACCTTTCGTTAAGTTTGAAATTAATTCAACATAAAAGTGATGCCTAACGTGACGCTGTGAGCTGGCCATGGTGGCACACACCTGTAACCCCTGGGAGGCTGAGGGAGGAGGCCTCAGGTAAATCAACAACTTAACAAGTGCTTGTTTCGAAAAACCTGGGTGTGTAGCTCCATGCAAAAGCCCTGGGTCAGTCTCTGCTACTGCAAAAATGTGCTTCTGTATTTCTAAACACTTTTTTAAAACAGTAACTTCACTCAGATATGCTTGGCATAAAAACTGAACACATTAGAGGAGTTTAGATGTATGTATACATCCACAGAACTGTCACTACAGTCACGGAAGCAAATAGGTCTGCCAACCCTTGAAGTTCTCTCCAGGCTCCATTTTGAGTGCTAAGGTCATTTAACACAAACTTGTAAGATTTGTCCTCTTCATAAAATTTTAAGAGTACAAAACAGTATTATGAAAGTAAGTGCATGCGGCTGGGGATTTAGCTCAGTGGCACAGCACCTGCTTGGCAAGCGCAAGGTTATGAGTTCGATTCCCGGTACCGGGAAAAAAAAGAAAAAAGAAAGTAAGTGCTTTCTGTTCTTTTGGGAGGGACTTTTTTTCCCTTTCTTTTTATAGCCTCTTTCATTTGCCTGACATGCAATTTTGGTTTTGCCTAATTCCCAGCATACTCATACAGAAACTTCCTGTGACATGGTAATAAAGATAGAAGATCAGCAACCGTGGGCGGAGTGCTTTTGAACTTCCCTTTTATTTCCTTTGACCTGGACACCTGCATCCGGGATGCTATCCCTGTAAGTTCGTCATGACAGTGCAATAGGAAATGGCAATCTTATCAGGCTTCCTGGAACAATTGAAGCAAAGTTCCCTTTCCAGTGCTTCCCGGGGTGTCCACCCAATGGGAATTCATCAGCAGGTGGCTGAAAGGGGTGTTAACTTCATGGCAGAAGCAGCGCTGTGCTCGTATTTATTAACTGCCCTCCGCAGAGTGGCAATTTCCCTGGAGACCGTGCCTCCCAACAACGTAATATGTCTCCCGCTTCAGGAAGACATGTCATTAGCTGCAGAACTATCCATCATGTGGCTGGCTGCAAAGTGTCTGCTATTTTGCTGATGCCAAATGAATGCAGAATTTCTCAGAAGGAAATAAATGAATCACCCAAAAGAATGAGTGCAGAAGGCAGTTCACAGCCTTCATAGAGAGTAGGACCGGATAACGTCAGGAGAAAAGCCTCCCACAGGGTGCACCACAGCATGGCAGGTATGGCAGGAGGACCGGGGTGTCAGGGAGCGCGGTAAGCAGGGCACACCCCATGTTAGCAGTTCTGAAAGCCTGGAGTTGACCAGGAAAACAGCAAAGATTCTTTTGAAGATTATCAAAATGGACTCCAATGGCGGTAATCAAAAGATCATCAGTTGCCCTAAAAGAGATAAGTAATAAAGGGAGAAGTTATTGTTCATTGTTTTAAACTTGTGCTAATTTGTAGTAGAGAGACTACTATTCCTAAAACACCGCTGGAGATGCGGAAGAGTAAGGACGGGTGGATGTGTAGTAACACTGACTTCTGAGCGCTGAGTCTGCAGGCCAGGGTTGCTGCGGAGCAGACAGGCTGTGTTCCTCTTCCTCTGGGCGTGCTGGTGGTCTTCTGACTCAGCTGTTGCTGAACGGATAACACAGAAAGACATTGTCACATTTGAGCCGACTTGTGTGTGCTCGCAGAAAAAGAAGGAACTCAAAGGACCTACTGTGGTAACAGGTGACTTGGGCAGGAGATTGTGGTGTACCCCTGTGGGGAATCTCCTCCCTTTCCATGCCTTGCCATGTGGGTTGTGCAGATTGGTCAGGTGGTAAAAGCAGCTGGTCTCCAACACGTGTAAAAGCAGCAGTGGGGTCAGAGACTGAGATGAGAGTGGGAGAGACACGACAGGAGGAGAAAGGAGAAGAATATGAACACCAACCGATCGACTTCCATGTTTAACTGTGGTCAGCCTGCGCCATGACTCTGTTACCTGGACACTTGGGCTCCCTGGGACATCGTTCCCTCACCGTTTGTGGCTTAACCACCTCCTAATGCCCATGTTTCTAGTAGCACAGCTCAAAACTGCTAAGTCTTGGAAGCAGCCTACAAGTCCATAGATAAAGGAAATGTGGTATTCCATACAAGGGAGTACTACTCTGCCATAAAGAACGATAAACCTGAGTCATTTGTAGGAAAAAGCATGCATCTTGAGACTAAAATGTCAAGTGAAATAAATCAGACACATAATCTTAAATATTACATGCTTCTCTTATGTAAGAAACCCAAATTGGGCTTGGGATATAACTCAGTGGCACAGCACCTGCCTGGTAAGCATGAGGTCCTGAGTTTGATTCCAGGTTCCAATAAGTTCATAAATAAGAAACCCAAATTTTAAATAAGGAGCAAAATGAGAACCAATAGGAAGTGGAGAAACAGATCTTCTCAAATGGGAAAGGGATCAAAGGCTGCAAAGAGGGGAGGGGTGGGAAAGAGGTGAAAAAGGAAGTGAGGTGTGTTCCATGAATGCACCAGCCCCACACAAGGAGTGTAAACACATGACCTGCACACATGTGCTAATAAAAGAAAGCTGCTGAATCTGTTTGCAAAGCCAGGAACAACCTAATAAAACTTATAAGGCATAGCCATTTTCATTACAGTCACATTTCACAAACTCTGAATTCTGTCTGGGTGAAACATGCTCCACCCTTCCATCTGTCTCCTTGCTTTGTATGCATCACCTGCTCCATAGCAGCCAGAATGAGCAGGAATTTGGGGTCCAAGTGTGACTCTAGCAAGCACTTGTTCAGCACAGAAGAGGAGAAAGGCTGGCAGACACTTCCTGGGAATAACTCTGCCCCCATCTCAAAGTTCAAGGTCACCTTGAAAGAGACCTGCTTACAAAACTGGAAATACATGAGTTTCCTGTGTTATGCTCTGAACAGAAAAATAACACCAAATAGGAAATATGGTTTTTCTTGCTCTTGTGGTGATATATTTATTTGTTCTTATTTGTTCAGTTTGCTCTGGGCATTTGGCTTTTTAACTGTAATTTAAAAGCCAAGATAATTTTTGGGAGAAAGAAACCATGGACAAATATGTAATGCCCTTTAAATTCTAAAGAACTACAATCCCAATGAAAGTATAATATATATTATAGCCATAATGTCTTAGATTTGATGATATCTGTTTTGCATAAGCCAGCCAATTTCACTGTGGGAAATCTTTGGGAGAAAAATACATCATCCACTGAAGAAGTGCTCAGGTTAACATTTACTTCTTACTGTGTCCTAAAGTTGAGCAGTTTACGAGTTATTCACACTGAAGGTCTCCATTGCTGAGTAGTTACTTTGTCTAGCACCACGGGATCCCCCCTCTGTAAGTCACTGTGACACGGCATCACCAAGGTCACATATATGTGCTGTCATCTCTGAGGAATACCTGGGCTCACGGGACAGTGTGAAATGGTTTGGAAAAAGTTATTTCAAATAACTTTTAAGGAACTTAACCAAGTCATTTCTATTTTTTAGCAACCCTAATTTTAATCAAATCTTCTGATTTCCTTCATTGAAATATTGGGGTAACTAGAAGGTTTTTAAGGCAATAGTAATTTTTCACAAAATAAAGACAGAGTACATGATAATTCTCCATAGAGAATGTCGGTTTCCACTACATCTTCTGTATTCTGCCCATATGTTCCATTTGTCATTATTAGATATGGTAGTGACAGTAAGAAAAAATAAATATACAGAATACTTGGGAATTCAGTTTATTTGAGTATTCATTTAAATATTCTCTGCTGGATACTGGAACCTTATCGTGATATACCAACCACACTGCATTAAGAAACACCTAGAAGATTAGTAAATCACAGTCCTGAGCATGCTGGGGTGGCTCCTGGAGGTGTAACTTTGGGGTATGTATCTGGACCCTTGCACCTTCATCTTGGGTCATTCCTCTGCTCTGATTCTCAGGCAGAAACTGAGCAGCTTTGCTGCATGTGCCCTTCTGCCATGGTGTTCCTGCCTTGGAGCCAGCCGACCATGAACTGCATCTCCTGAACTGTGAGCCAATTAAACCTCCCCTCCTTTAGGTTGTGGGAGTTGGGCATTATGTCCAGCAACAGCAAAGCTGACTAATTTATACATTTCATTAAACATATCACAGCACATTTTAATTTTATACATATAATAATGTATGTTTAACTAATACATTCATATATTTTGTCTGCGTAGGTAAATTTACCTTTAGAATGATAAATAGATTATTTCATTGTCTGCTAGCTTCCAGTGTTGCTGATGAAGAGTCAGAAGCCATGGTGATTCTTGATTTTTGGCATATATTATCTTTTTCTCAATAAAGGAGACAGAATTGTCTCTGTTTCCAACAGTGTCAAAATTCTATAGTGGTTTACATTAGTAGGACCACATTTTTATTCATTGTGTTGGTATTTGGTGGGGATTTCAAAGTGAGAAAACGTCTTTTACTTACTGCAAAATCATAAAACATTTATTTCTTTTCCTCTTATTTGTTTATTATTTTGGTATGGAGCTTCAGTTAGTTAGATGTTGACTTTTTAAAATGTTCCTTTTATTCTCTTTTCTTAACTGATGTGGATTTACTAATACCCCCTTTTCCATAGCTATTAGTTTCCCTGGGGAAAGGCAGCTGAATTCAGCCCCTTTCTGCTCACAGACGAACGGCTGTAGGCAGAGGAATTCTTTTTTTTTTTTTTTTTTTTAAAGATAAAAGGAGGGAAACATTAACAGACATACAACATTTTACAACATATCACAAGCACAATACAGACAATACAGAGTTACAAACAAAGTGGTAGGGAATTAAGAATGGTGGTTGTATTACATATTGATATCTTCAAAGTGGCTTCTCATGAAAACAGATATAGACATGCAATACTGGTCAACCAAAGACTCATTGACAGTTTCTTTCAGCATAGAAACAGCAGATAGAAGAACAACCATGTTATCTATCCTGTATATACATACATACAAAATTTCTCCTTCGTTCCCTTCTCTTTTCCCACATCCCAGAAGCCCTTTACTCTTCAGTGGTTTCCTATCATTTCACAGTGTCTATCATACCTCCGAGTTTAAATTAACTCTTTCAAGTTACAGAGGAATTCTTTACAGAGACCAAGAGCCGCGAAGGCTATGCTGGCCTTGCGCCTTGTGTGGACACGTTCGCCTTGCTCGGCCAGAGCGCATGTGCAAAGAGCCAACCACCAGCTTCCTGCCAGGAGGCTCCTGGGAGGGCTGAGTTCTTCCCGCCACAGCAGGGCGTGCTGTGTGTTTGCCGTGTCACTCCTGTAGCTGCCCTGTGGCCCCGCCATTGTGGGAACCACAGTGTGTGTCGGCCCTGAGGACTGTTATCCTCCTTCCAACCCTGGCCACCCAGACTGGAGCCCCAGGGAATGGTGAAACAGTCTCCCTAGAATGTTCATGATGGAGCTCGGAGTTTACCTTTTCCTGCATACTCTGTTTATCTAAAGCGTTCTTTTTTCTGCTTACCTCCTGAGGCCGTCCTGGACAGTCCCCTCAGATGCCCGTTCAGCTGCTTCCACTTGTGAGTAGCCACTTGGAGTGGTGTTTGGAAACAGAGCACTGGGTGTGGGCTGTGAGCTGCACACCTCCCTGAAGAATGTCCTGGCTGCGCTGCTTCCTTGGGAGAACTCACCCCACAGAGTGCTTCTGTTTGCGCGGGTCCTCAGACTCCAGCTGGAGAGCAGCAGCCTAGGGGTCCTCACCCTGGGCAGGTGAGCCAGGCAGAAAGGCTGCACGGAGGGGGCAGGCATGAACCTGTGTAACAGTGGCAGGAATGCCAACAGGCATTGCGCACACGTAAACTCAGTCCAGGAAGCACCAGCCATAAAGATCTGGAGAAGAAGGATAAAATGTAGAATTTAGGGCTTAAAGGAGTAAAGGTTCAGGAATTGCAGCTGGAAGGACAGAAGAGGAGACACTGAGGGCCTCAGCTTGAAGCACAAAAGTGGGCAACTCTTAAAATCTTGCAGGAAAAGAAAATCACTGTATTTCCAAGAATACAGAGAGCAGTGCCCACCCTCAGAGAGCCGAGCAGCTGCCAAGGGCTTGCTGAGAACTTCCTGCCGTCCCGGAGCCACCTCAGGCACAGACAGCAGCATCTCCAAATCACGGAGGCCTAGGACTGACTCGCAAACTCCAGCGGGAGCCTCAGAGAGGAGGGAACTCGGAGGACTCGCGGGGTGAGCTGGCTGCCCTGCGGATCCCGCACACAGCCCAGCTGCATTTACTCTGGACGAGCTGCGGTCACAGAGGGCTGGCACGGGCCTGGTGGGAATGGTGCTGACGGGCGCGCGGTGAGAGCAGTGACACACTGGGAGAGCTGAGAGAACCTGAGGACGGAAGCCAAAGGATTCCCTGTGTCTGAGTGTAGCATGGAAATGCGCCGCCTCCAGGCCAGCGGGAGGGGACAGCCAGCACAAACCAATGGGAGCAAAGGCTTCCGCACCCAGCCTGTGGTGCACAGCAGAGAACTTCAAGTCACTGTGGAGGAGAAACCAACACAAAGCAAAACAGCAGCGCAAACCCCGCCAGCCCCGAGCATCAGGCACCTGGGCTGGGGCTCAGGACACAGCCTGTAACACAACAATCGTCTCACGTCTCACGGATGGCAGCCCCGGGCACACCTGCCGTGCATCAGTGATAAAGCGAGACCAGGTTGTTCCTGCTCCTAGTTTTGTCTCAGCTGAGGAAAACATGGTCACCATGCCAAGCCCAAAACACTGCACACCTCCCTCTTCTCGTTAAAGTGCATGGCTGCCCGTGGTTCTTTACTCCGTAGCTCCCTCTGCATTTACCCGACTCTTCCCATGAAGTGTACTGAAACGCTTATACTAAAATTGCCTCCTTTCTGAAAGCGTTCAGCAAACAGCACACCCCTCCGCACAGCCACTGTTTCTCTCCACCTGCCCCAAATCCCTCACCGGAACCGCCCATTCCTGGGACAGACTCCTGTGGACGGTTCCAGTGTTCCCCACCATTACCCGCCATGAGGGGTCATGTTATGCCTGACGAGGAGACCAGCTGTCTGGTGAGACACCAGGCCAAGTGCTACTGGGAAGGTGCTGTTTCTGTAAACGTGATTAACAGATAAACCAGGAGGCGTTGTGTGGAGCAGACTCCTGGCCCTTGGGTGCACACAGCTCCCACTTTG
The DNA here is from genome assembly GCF_000276665.1 of Chinchilla lanigera. Lineage (NCBI taxonomy): Eukaryota > Metazoa > Chordata > Mammalia > Rodentia > Chinchillidae > Chinchilla > Chinchilla lanigera. Next base: position 7,403 of record NW_004955731.1, read on the forward strand.
GTGTTTGTTCTTCCAACGGCACAGGTCTGCAGACCTACTGTGCTTTACTAGATTGTGTTTCCAGTGGCCTCTTGAAAGACTTTGGTGAAATCCTCTCCTGTTTGCATTCTTTCATATAATCAGGATTGGAAGGGTATTCTGTTTCCTAATTTAACAGAAAATATAAAATAGTTGAGATTTTCCTTGTATTTAGTTTTTAATTTACTCCTCTACAAGAAGTAAATGCTGAGTATTTGCAAACAATAACCTAGACACTTTACATAATCAGTGAAGACTTCAAATTTAAAGTGTCAAATCAATTTAAAAGTATATCATTTTAAAGAAAATTGTGTGCCAAATCCCTATTACTTTAGTTCATAAAGTACAAATTAAGTACCTTGATCTTGTCAAGCCTAATGAAAATACTGTGAGAAGATAAATTGTTAAAATACAAAAGGAGTGGTAAATGTACCTCCCAGAGAATTAGAGATTTCTCACCAAGATTTGAGCTTCTGTCTCTCAAAACAGAGCTAGTACAGGAATTGCACATCTTGCTAATTCTGCTTAATGGACTTCCTATGTTCTGGACATGATTCTTTCCTTTCTTCTTACTTCCTGTACACACAACTTGAACAATTTGTCATTTTCCACTCTTGCACAGGACTTTAAGAACAATTTATGGGAACATCCAGTGTTAAGGTTTATGAGAAAATCAACCCTAATGGGAAATTGGTGAGTTCATTTACAGTCAGGAAACTACCCAGGAAATTCTCAGCTGTGAGCATCTTGTTGGGTTCCATGTCAGTGGCCAGTCTAGTGACTAAAGTACCTTTTACGTAACCAACTGAAAGAATAACAGCTTGCTCTTATCTACCACTGCCTACTGCGCTGCACGCCAGGCTGCGGCCACATCAGCTCCAGGAACAGATCGGGGTCAGGTCTCTTCTCCGGGAGGATGGAGACTTTCCAGAAAACCCAGGTGCTGCAGGAAGTGGCACAGTAGGTGCTGATCCTCCTTCGAGTCAGTCCGTGGCCAACTGCCCAGCACGGAGCAAGGGTGCGGTGTGGGACCTGAGGTAGGCTGGCACTGAACAGCGCTCGGGTCACAGCTCCTTACAGTGGAGTGGAATATTTCACAGGCCACCCATTTCCTGAGTCTCCTGGGTACACTTTTACGTAAGTCTCTTGCATCTTCTCTTATTCTCCCCGTACTTAATAAGAATTACAAACCTATTGCCAATTTAAAGACTTCTGGCTCTGAGTAATTAATACTGAGGCTTTCAAAGGAATCTTAAGAATCATTTGGCCTAAACCTTGATTCCATAATTATAAAGAGATCAAGTTGGGCATAGTAGCACACGCCTGTAATCCCAGCACTTGGGAGGCTGAGGCGGGAGGATTCCTGTGAGTTCAAGGCCAGCCTGGGCTACAAAGTGAGTTCAAGACTAGCCCGAAATGCATAGTGAGCACTTGTCTCAAAAAGGCCAAAAGCAAACAAAAGAGAAAAAAAAATCACTCACATAAGTTGTAAACTAGAGACTAGGCCAGATCTTCTGATATAATTCAGATATCCTGTCCACAGTTTTTCTCTTCTATTTCACACCCTCTCATGATCTTAACAATTTCTTTTAAATTCCAAAGAAGCTGTTTTACAGTCACTTACAGTATACTGTGAAGTGCTTCAACATAGTACTAGAGTACTTTTTCTTTTTTTTTCCATTCAACAAATACAGATGATATGTATTGCACATTAATTTGTGAACTTTAGGTTTGCCACAGACTAGGAAAAATGTCCAAGCATTTATTATGTCATAAGAAAAAACATTTTTCCACTAATTTGCTGTATTTATTAAATCACCTGATTTGTCCGTGAAGGCTGGGCTCTGCCAGATAATATCAGCACTGACGCTTTCTAAACCCATTTCTGTGTATTTCCAGATTGCTGACACCGACGTAGCTGTGGGTTTGGTCTCTGACTGCACATTGTTGCTGTTCTGTAATCCCAGCTCCTGAGTGGGCTCTGGCTTGACCTCGGGGCCCGGATGACTCAGCCGCAGCACCTTGGGGCCACTGGAGCTCAGGCTGTGAGCTGGCCGTCGGCTGGACCCCCCGGTAACCATCTGCCAAACAGGTCTGCGTTGTACCAGCCGACAGCAGAACTGTAGGAAAGCCGGGGCAGCAACCTTAAAAAGTCTTAAAAAACAAGGTAAGTGTGTTTTTCCATGACAGTTAACTGCTAATGGAAGGAAGAACCAAACGCTTTGATTTGAGGATTCATTCTCCATTAGGTAATATGATATCTGAAATGAGGACACACTATCATGTCAGAACACTTTAATTTGGGATCATACACTCTACTAAAATAAAGTGCATGTCTCTGGAGGAGAGTGGCACAAAATTTAATAAAGATAACTTGCTCAATACCTTATTCTTTTAGTGCCTACTCAGATTAATTATTCAAGGGGCTGGGGATTTAGCTCAGCGGCACAGAGCTTGCCCAGGAAGCACAAGGTAGTGAGTTCAATCCCCGATATGGGAAACAAAAAACAAAACAAAAAAAACAAATTAGTTATTCAGAATACAGATTGTGAACAAAGAAATCTCTTACAAAGAAGAAACACAAATAAAAGGACAAACTTTTCTCTTCAGTGAACAAAAAAGAAATTAGTAATATAAATGAAACCAACAAGTATATCTCTTAAAATATTTTTGAACAAGAGAATGAATAATTAGAGCAATTATTTGTGCTCTAACATTTTAGCCATGCTTTTAAGATCATGATACACACTTTATTAAATATTGTTTTCTTTTAATTATTTTGTTATGGAATTTTGTTTTATTTTTCAAAAAAGTGCTTTTTTATATTTTCTTTACTAATATCTGCTTGTATTAAATTAGAATTAAAAATAAAAAGAGGTCTTAATAAGCAGCGATGTATATTTTATTCATTTATTATAGTAAATAAAATGCAGTATAATAAAATACAGAGGAGTGGGCCGTCACCGAGCTTGACATATGCTAGTTGTATTCCTTCAGTTGTAAGTTGCACTCTTTTAAATTTTTGATTGACAATTTAAAGTCAGGGACCAGAACCTTGCGAGGCTGTGCACACAGCCACTGCCAAGCGCGGGCGTCGCGCCCGGACAGCACTCCCTGAGGTCCTTTCCCGCTCGGCGGGTGCACTCTGGGGATTTCAGGCACACAGGTCTTGCCCTCGGTGTGCCAGCCTCTGTGGGGAAGACAGCAGCTTTGTTCTGTGCTGGTCCTGCGGTCACCGCGGCTCTCCAGTGTGCGTCAGATCGAGCCACAGGGACGGTAGCCACACGAGGGGAGACTTTGGGGAGGTGGTGATGCTGTGGCTGAACATCACCGGGTAAGTATTCAGGCAAAAAAGTGACAAAGCCGACCTTTTCCAGGTGTGGAGACTACGGTTGCAGAGGCAGAGAAGGGAGACAGGCGCTTCCATCTCACTGCGACTCCAGTGTGTGTTAGAGTGGGACGGAGGACACCAGTTTCCCCTTCCGGCCGCCTGCAGAACTGTTGGACAGTCAGATGCCGAGGGGACGCAAGCCAGTGGCCACTCGCCTGGACGGCTCCACCTAAACCTGGTGGCTCTCGGCTGTGCTCTGTCCCCCTCCTTCCCATTCTTTCCTGGCCAGAGGCTGCTGACTGAGGCCCCATTGCTAGGTGCAGATGCGACGCCATCCATCCAAGTTGTAAGCAGCTTACAGGAGCAAACACTACCATGCGTTGCTCATTCTGCCTTTTGTCTGTTGGTTCTGCATTCTGACAGAGCCCTGATGTGGATGGGCTCCACAAGGTGGGTGGAACTTCTTGAGGGTGCTCGGTGACAAAGAGACAGAGCAGAGAGGCAGGTTCCGGAAGTCATTCTAACTGGTCCAGATTGGAAAAAGAACAAGTAGGGCAGCCTTAACATTGTCTGCTGAAAAAGGAGTGCGTTCGTGAAAGCACAAAAGACAGTGCCAAGGAGAGGAGAAGATGCACCTAGAAAACAGCCAGAAACTGAGCTGTTAGAACTGGGGACCACTGCGGTGGGCAGCTGAGAGGTGGCGGGCGGGCGCCAGAGCTGTGAGAATCAATCTGAACAATTCCCTTTCACAAACGCGCTGTTGGAAGTGGGGCCATCACATCTGATAGTCAAGCGGAGACTCGTGTAGGGCTGGTTGCCTGAGTTGGGAGCTCAAGAACAAGACCTGAGCTGGAGGGAAGTCGGGCGTGTTCTACAGATGAGCTGGTGGTGAGAAAACTTGTGAGTGCTGGAAGATAGGAAAGAGAACACACAAGGCTTGGAGGAAAGAGCATCCTTATGTTTGGGGGAGCATTAAAGTGAGGAGAAGGACCGTGGAGGAAGACTGCTTTCCCCCCACATCTGCCTTAGAAGCCCACTGCCAGGCTCTCCTTGGTTTTCTCTCTCAGGCATTGAGCGGCAAGTTTGTGTATGGACGGTATCCCAGACTTTGTGCCTGCTACATGCTTCTGTCAGCGGCTAGCTGTGCCAACACGGGCTCCTAACATTAGCGTCCTCAGCTGTTAATACAATAATGATAACACTGAGTTCACAAGAGAGCGATAAGAGTTGATAATTACAGGTCGGTAAGCACAGCGACATGAAGAACTGGTACGGTAGTTACTGCACGTGGGTACTTCCCTTTGTGGAACGTTATGACATTAAAACACACTCAGCAGTGGCACACTTCTCACATCCATATTTCTACAAGTGAATCAAGCACATAGGCCTCAGAACTAGGAAAGAGTAATTTTTCATCATTCATTTTAATCTCACTATTTAAGGAAGCTTTGAACGCCACGGTCTACAGGCCTATGACCGCTCATTTCATTCCAGATAAACTGATGATTTAAACCAGTAACACTTTAAAAACTCCTCATGCATTTTATTCCTCAAGTTAAACACATGAATTATAATGAAAGCATATTTATTACATATACATATATATATGTATATAAATATATAATGACTTGTGCCTTTACATTTTGTCAGCCTAGTTCTATTTCTAACTGTGGCCAGGGCTTCATTTTTTTATACAACTATTTTTAAGTACTTGAAAGTTAAATACTTTGTGTAATATATCTTCTATAGAAATGAGACCATGATGGAAAAATATTGATTAAGCTGTCAAGAAATGTTCGGACTGAACACGTATGAGTGGGATCCCGTGCCCTGACTCGGTACGTCTGGAACAGCTGCCCTGCGCCAGATCGCGAGGAGCATAGCAGAGACCTCTGCTCTCTGCGCCAGCAGCCAGGCGCTGCAAGGGGCCGGGAGAGGCCTCCGCAGTCCCCTCCTCCAGGCCAGACTCCCTGCCAAACAGCTAGATGTGCTTCAGAGATAATGCTGCACAGGCAGAAGATTAAGTCATATATGGAAATTGCGGTTAGAAAGAGTCCAGTTGCTTTGTAGTTCAATAACAAAGCAAGGGTGGAGATTTTGCTCTGGAACTTTTTCTCTTCCAAAAAAATACCATTGCCTCTGTTCCTTGAAATGACGCATTCATTCTAGCTGCCTTTTCTTTTTGTTTTGTTTTAACCAAAGAATTCCATGTAGCATTACAGTTTTAGAAAGAGTAGACAGTCTTAACAAAGGAAATCTTAAGTCCGATTTGAATTGAAATATTTAGTACTGTTTGTGTTAGGAACAGTAGGAATGTTTTCCTCTTGAGCTGTAAATTATTAGGTAATCACCTTATATATTATATAATTTTTTGATCTGCTCAGAAGATTTTATTGGTGTGGGATACTGCCATACATTTTAATTTTTTTGTTTTTTGTTTTTATTTTTTTTGAATCAGCTTCTCACTATGTAGTTGCAGGCTGTTACTGAATTCACTATGTAGCCCAGTCTGGCCTCAGACTCACAGTGATCCTCCTGCCTCAGTCTCCCCAGTGCTCAGATTATAGGCCTGTATCACTACACCCAGGTCATACCTTCTAAGGGAACTTTGCACAAATCGATGCAGACTCAGAAAACTTGAGTGACTAGACCAAGATGGCAGTACTGCATTCAAGCCTGG
>NW_004955731.1:13626-31408 GCF_000276665.1 Chinchilla lanigera
GAGGCAGCCCCGAGGAAGGGCATCTCCAGGCGGCTGCTCTGTGCCTCTGTCCAGTGCTCAGTGCTTTCCTCATGTTTCATCTCTTTTCTAAATCAGCCGAAGCAGTTCAGTGTGAAAAACAAGAGAAGAATGAAAGAAAAAACAACCCCGGCAATCAACCAACAAAGTGAGCAAACTCACGTTAAACGAGGGAAAGAAATATTCAAAACGAAACGTCGCGCACCTCCACCGCCCTTTCCTCGGTGCCCTCCCGCGTCCTCGCAGTCCCCCTCGACACGTCTGTCTGCGCCTCACCTTCCATCCACTCCCCAGCGAAGCCCGGTTGCAGGCCCAGCATTCCAGCTAAAGACTTCACAAGCTTTCCACACCCGCTCTCAGGCTTTGTCCTTTGCTCCTCTTTTTCTCCAGGTGCTCGGGTGCTGCCACTGTGCTTCGCGCCCATCCTTCACATCGTTGGGTGGAGACAGGTTCTTGCGAAGCTGTCTACAGCCAAACGTGCACCCTTCTGTTTTAGCCTCCTCAGAACGGAGTAGGTTTCTTTCCATTTGTGTAATCAGAGTCCCTAACGTTCTCTGCCGTCTTGCTCTCCCGTCTCCTCCCTTGCGCGGCCTCTGGTACAGCAGCGCTCCTGACTTTCCTCCAGCTGCCCACGCTGCTCCTCATCCGCCTGTTTCAGAGTTGCCTCTGGACAGCTTGCTGTGCTCACGCCTTCTTCCTTTCCGAGTGTGCTCACCGACTGAGCAGTTCCAAACCTTGTGCACCTTGAACTTTCACCTCTACTCAAATGAGCGTCCTCAACCGAACACATCCAAATACTCAGGGTAGCCACTCCAATATTCTAGAAGGCCCCCTCCCAGTTGTCCACGCTGTACTCCCTCCTGACACTGCCCTCTGTGTTGTGTCTCTCCTCTCCCACGTAACGCTGCCTCCGGCCGTGTGACACACGTGTGTGTGCTGCCTCCGGCCGCCCCTGCACAGCTGCCCGCTTCCTCCATGCCCGCTGCCGCTCCTCCATTTCAAGCTTTCTCTTTCACCTGGATTATTCCTAAATCCTTCACCTTTTCTGGTTTTCTGTAGTCCTTACAAAATGCTGAACACTGCAAGGCCAGTTCCTTTTCACAGCTCCACACCTCGTTATGGGATTTTCCGTGTGAGATGCTGCCTGCGCTTCTACAGCCCAGCACACGAAGTCAGACTCCCCAGGAGGCGGGGTCGGAGCCCGCTGGCCTGATCCTCCGCCCTGTCGCCAGCCTCTTCCTCCTCGCCATCCAGCCACATGGATTTTAACTATGCTCACCAGCTGTCGCGGATTCAAACACTCACGTGAGCATCTCCCCACTGTGACACATGGCGCACGATCTCAGCTGCCTGGGCGCTTTCTCCACTCCCGTGGTCGCTGCCCCTGCCCCTTTGGACAGACAGTGCCCGCCAGCCTTCTCCTGCTCTTGCTGGTGTGTTCATCCACATGTTTCTTTCCTCAGGAAGTTTTCCCTCATCGTTCACCGGGCCACATTTTTGAATGAAGTAATCCTCTCATGTGTTCCTGAGATACTATGTACCATGAGTGTATCCCATAAAGCAAAAACACAATTTCCCAATCGCTTCTCTGTTTCTTACTAGATTTCCCCTCCACGAGACACATGTATTCCATCCCTTTCACTCTTGTAGTGCTGTGTACAAAGTCAGCACAGAGACACAGACAGAACACATCCAATCCGTGTTTGTAGACGACCCCAGAAAATGCACGTGCACACACCCCCTTTTTACTAACTAGAGAGCCAGTCCCTATCTACCACAATCCCGATGCAAAGATGAATAATTTATTCCACTGAAACATTATTTCTGCATCTATGAATTAAAAGTTACACCATTATAAGAAAGAAATTTTAAAATAACCACTCAGGCTTAACACAGAGTAAAGTGAATAAAAGGAAATGTTTGGAAACATCTCCTGAATTTCTTTACTTATACCTAGTACATTCTGAGTGGTGTAATGATTGCATAACTAAGCTGAAGTTCAGTTACCAGTCAAGAGGTAAACTCATAATTTTCAAATAATTTTACAGTGCTTGTAAACTTCTTTCTTTGTGGTGTCTCTAAGTAATTTTATAGCTTAGATGTAGCAATTTCTTCAAAGAAACATTGTATTCTCTATTCGTATTTATTTGCACATGCTTCTGTGCTTGATACCTTGAACAAGCTGATTTTGGAAAAAGGAGTTTTGGCTCCTGCAACAGTGGATACATTGTCAAATATTGAATTTACAATTTGTTTTGCATATCATTTACTGTGTCCTCCAGTAACCCCCTCCAACATAAGCATTAAGCATTTCAGCATGCAAATTTTAAAGATTTAAGATTTTAGTTACGAAATTATAAGGTCCAAAGTCAGGAGGGAATGTTGCTTACAGCCACAACATCATCTATTGTGTGTTACTTATGTCGCACTGAGCAGAATAAGAGGGATGAACACTCGCTTCACTGTGACCGAAAGGATCAAAAGGATTCTGGGTGCAGCTGTGAACGTGCAGGGCTGAGAATGAACTCTGGAGATGAACACAGGACAGATAATCTGTAGAAACTATTTTACTAAAGCAGGATATCAGCATTCCTTCATTAATTTCTTAGTCTTAGCCAATACAGGAGATTATGGAAGATTCAATTAGAAGTGGTCAATACTGTCAGAAGCTCCCAAATTGTATCTAGATAAAGCAGTTATATTATGCACAGGACTTAAGATGGAATCTCAGATGTGAATCAGTTTAGGTTGCCAGGGTCCACTTCATCTTTTGTAAATCTTAAAGCTTAGAAAAATGATCGAATCTTCGGAAACGCAGAGCAGCGTGGCTTTATGTAGTCAATGCGCGTGTCTTCTGCAACTGTTCAGTCAGGCTCTGAGCTACAGAGGGTAAGGGGAGAGAGAGCAAGCGAGGTGGGGTGTGCAGGTCTGGAGAGCCCCCGCAGCAGACTCCGTCTTCCTGGCTCTCACTTCCTATTCGCATGTTAGGCTCTTTGCTGCAATAGTTTTTAGTCATGGATAAAGAAAACACAACCCTCGTTCTCGTGGAGAATCATCAAACACAGAATCATCAGACTGCACCAGAGAACTCAAACAGAAGTCCAGAATACAGAGGTAAACTTGATACTAAGATGGGGTGGATTGGAACTCGACGCTACGTGGGTGTGAGAAGACAGGTTGGGAGGATGTCGTAATGTTTTCAGCAACACAAGGTAACCAGCTTGCCAGCAGCAGCTGGGAGGCAGTGCAGGGCACCGGGAAAGCAGCTTTGGCGGGACCCGGGACACGCACGCCCTAACTTGGGCTTGCAGGAACCGCCTCCGACTGCGGGCGTCTCTGCCCTCCACGAACATTTGGAGGTCAAGAGCTCACTGCCAGCCCTCTCTCGCCGTAACTTCACACCTCAGCATCCTTGGGGAACTGCTTCAGAACTGCGTCAGCCTTGTTTTGCGAAGTCTTAGCTGGACTTCAGTCTGGACAAGTCGCTCTTCTCTAACCAGGAGATCTGGGAGCCGAAGTGCGTCTGAGGATTCTGGTTCTTTAGAATGTTCGGGGAGAGAGGTTGGCTGTTGATCACGCTCAGCAGGGAGAGCCTGATGGAATCGCCAACCCACTCCCTCCCTCGGAACCCCGGCTCTGCCTCGGTTCCAGGCCTTCTGAATTTGGTTCCTCATTATTTTTGAGAAGTTTCACACACTCACAACAAATTTTTTCGCTGCTAATACCACTTAGAGACTGTTTATATTTATTGCAAGCAACATAACTCAGCAGTGTGCTAAGGGGGTATCATTGTAGATGCAGCTCTGGGTCCTTCAGGAAACAATTCGAAGCTCTTGCAGTGGTGTGGGGGCCTCACTGCCGAAGGTAAAAGGGCCATGGGTGTTCTTCCTGGGGAAGTTTAGATCTGCACACACACAGTGCAAGATCCCTTGCGTTGAGTTTCAGTGAGTTCATGAACCCCTTGAATCTCTTCCATAGAACTCCTAGGTGACAGCAAAGCCCAAATTAATAACACATGTCTAAATTCACAATTCTTTCCTCAACGTAGTAAGAGCAAAATATGCTTCAGACATATTTCAATCCCGAAATTTCCTTCAAAGAGGAGACTATGTAGAATAAGAAAGAGGAACAAGACAGTCAAAACTGACCTGAAATACAAGTTTTCTCCTTCTCGTGCCCAAAGAAAGTTTTAAAAAACAATTAGTTGTAACTTCTTTACCTTTTTCCACTTAGAAAATATTTTGATTACTCGCCTTTATTTTATATGATGTATCCTAAGCTTCATATAAAAACAGAATTATCCAGGTCGGATATGATTCTATCAAGGAGTTAACAACATGAAAACTCAAATCTGCTTAGAAACACATGATGGACTAGGGATCTCTATACATGGTGTGCTCCCTTATCCTCTCAACTGGGAATTTTAAATCTAAACATGCTGTGCCATTGTCAATATCAAAGAAGGGAAATATCAAAAGAAAAGAGAAAAATTTGACTTCAGTCTGCAGAAGATGGCTCTTTTTCTGCTCAAAACCAGCACGCAGTGATCTAGCAGTCACTGTCAGAGCCGCTTCTGATGTTTCGGTGTAATGACCTCATCGTGCTGCAGGCTTCAGAAAACTACTTAAAATGTGAGCATTGTAAGTAGAACAGAGCCGGAGTCTGGAGAAGTGGAGGGAGAGAGGAGAGAATCTGACATTGTTGAAAAAATTACAGAAATGATTCAATGTGAGAAAAATATAGGTGGCAATCAATGTCTTACTGATTTACTTTGGAGAAGACCCATCTCAGCCAATCTGCCCGTCATGGACAGATCCAAATGGATAATCACCTTCTCTAGAATTTCAGTAGCACTTGGTTATTGAAAGAATAAAATAAAATTTCTTTCAGCAAAATTAAGAATAAAAACCAAGATGCTTTATTGTTATACTTCTTTTGCTTAATATCAAATGTATTTGATATTTATGAAAATACATGAATGTATAAATAGTTTTAAATTCTATACATTTATATGTGTTTTGGTGCACATTAAATGCACTTTATTTGAACATTTCTCTGATAAAGCTAGGCAGCATCATACGTTTAAAATGCATCACAGTTTTTGACAATCATGAAAGTTGTCAACGTTGTAATTCTATCACATACTTACAATAAATATATGAAATGCATTTCATTAGACATGCAACATACGCAGCCAATGGAAAATAAAGATTGTTTCCGTATGGGGCTCTATATTCTGACTGCCTTCAAAAAGATAACTCAAACATAATAGATTAGGATCATCTTACAGCCTGGATGGTAGCATTTGGATTTAGAATAGAAAAACAAAACCTGCTTATTAACATGACTACATTCCAGCCACTGCAATTTGCACAAGGGATCTCAACGCTTTGATGCCCACATTCTAGACTCACTGTTCAAAGTAGCTGAACGGAACTCAGGTTAATTAGCCCTCATCTATGCAACGCAGATGTGCCTGTCTGCTGCAAAAAGACGTGGCTGCTCAGGGTGATGATCTGCAGTTTATCAGAAAACATCTAAGATTCATTTGCTTTTTATAGCTAAACCAAAGCATTTCCCAGAGATTCATGATCTTGCAAATTAGCCTCTCCAGACTCTGGGAAAAGCTTTTAAAGATGTTTTTTCTCTTCACCTGTTTGAATTGAAAATGAGAAGCAAGTGTGAAAGTGCTTTAATATTTCAAATGTGAAAATCAGAACTTTGATCAAAAAGAAAATCTAATCAAGACACAGACATGAGCCACAGTTAAAGATATAATATTTTATTTGGAGCAGATTTTGGACTGAACATCAAATCTTACATATAACTTGAGAACATAAGAAACTATGAAAAAGATGATATTTAATCTCTAGGCAATAGCAGGCATTCTTAAATTTAATAGTTCTCTAGAAATTCTTTATTCTGCTGTTCTGAGAGAAAAATGCTATCATTTTTGCAATAGATATGCAGTGCGTATCCCACCAAGGCCTGTGTGTCCATTGTGCTGTCTTTAATCACGGGCATGGCTTCAGCTCTTGTCTGGGGTTTCAGGAAATTGCACTAGTAATTGTCATCATAGACACAGCTTAATTTCTAGTGCAGTGATGACATGCCAGGTTGCCCAAGGCCAAACTGAAACGGGAAAGTCTTTTCTGTAGCTATGGAAGGGTTATCCTGCAGCAGGATCATTCAGCGCAACAATAGCAGGGAATGCTGCAACGGTTGAGAAAGTTAGTTGAGGTTGAGCTTGAAACCTTAAAACAATTGATCACTTGGGAAATAATCAACATTGTTAGTATGTACAATTTTATTATACTCTCTTTTCCATGTAGGAACTTTATTTTTTTATAGAAAGCAGATGTTGCATAGACCAAAATTACAGATAAAATGTAGATATAACCAAGGAAATGGAGTGTATATGTGTCTGAGAATGAAGAAGACTTCTCTCACGTGCTGCTCTGCTGCACTTCAGTTGTAAAATGAAGATATACTCACTCAGTTTTGGCTTTCAGAAATATGAACATGGAAAGATTCTCCAGTAGAAAATAAGATTAGGGGAGAAAATCGGTCGGTGAGCTCTTCAGTAAAATGCCACCTACAAAATCACAGTAAATGATAATCATCATGTAGTTCCAGAGCTGTGCTGCACAGACTTCCCTTGGGGCTGAGGGTGGAACCGAGGCCATGCTTGCTGCTCAGCCCCCAGCCCAGGCCTCATGCCGTATTTCAAACACATTTATATTTGGCAAAATTTAGAGCTCTGAGACTAGTGAAATCGGAAGACAGCAAGGCCTAAAATCCAACTTCTCAGAAAGAAACATTTACAGTGTATACTCAGCAGCCCAATGCATTTTAAACACAATGAGAAAACTTTGTTGAACTGGAACTAATTCTTCTTCTTATCCCACGGCAATCCTTCTTTTGTTTTCTGTGTTGAGACTCCTGAATCTCATTTGGACATTTGGACACACTGATAACACTCATGGACTTACTTTATGTCACTGCATAATTAAAACAAAATTCAATTCTTAGCATACAAAATGTATTATAAATAAAAAAATGGGGAGTAGGGTCATCAGAATCTTACATTAGTCAGAATGTAGAACAAAAAGAAAGATATAAAGGAGAGAACGTTGTTGAAAATTATCATTTACCAAAAGTAACATGTATAAAAAAGTTCTTGAAGCATGAAGAATTATGGCTTCTAAAGGACTTTGGGAGGTAATGTATTTTACCTGTTTTAAAGAAGCTTTTTCAAACCAGTTCAGATCATTTGACAGTCTACTGTCATTGAAAGAAACCTAAGTGAAGTAATCCCACCACTTTACTGGGTATTTAACTTTAAGTTTCAATGCATTGGTTCGTTATCTGTGTCTAAGGGACGCTGCTGTTTCTCCCTAAGTGTGCTAATAATCTGAGAAAATACTAAAGCTTAGAAGGCTGCACTGCTTTGATATACTTACAGGAAATGTAAAGCAATGTCAGTAATGAATGATAATGTTCTATACATCTAGGAAGTACTTGGTGGCTGATTTCACCTGGGGTAAGACATAGGGAGGGGTAATGTAAGACGAAGATTTCTGGGTACAGCGTTGAGGAGGAGCCCTTTGTGACAGCTGCACTCAAGAGTGACTTGTGTTTTGCACAGAGTAATTGCAGATTCCATCCACATGGCTGTGCTCTCTGAGACAGGCATGTATAAAGTCTGAAATGTAGGAAAGAAAACTGGGCTGATGATACAAGCTTAGGAGTGGGCAGTGTGTGAGAAGTATTTAAAGGTGTAATTCTATAGCTGCAGATCTAATTTCAAGATCAAGTCAGAGACAAAATGATCTGCAGACCATGTGAGTTGGGGTGTAACTGACTCCTGAAAGCAAAGCAGAAGGAGAAGAAACAACAGTTACAGTAAAACTGTCAAAGTTCAGTATTTGGGAGGGCAAAGAACAGAACATTCTGGAGCAAAAGGAACAATGAAAGACTTTTGGAGGCATCTAGAAGTGAGGCTGCAAGGGAGGCTTCCACGGGGAATTACTGGCAAACAGTGAGATCGGTTTTGCACAGAAGTTTGGGTTTGGGAGAAGGTGGAGGCTCATGAACTGGATGGGAGCTGAAGCAAAGAGCATGAGCCTCATGCTGTAGGAAAGAGTTCAGTAGAGAGGAAGAAGTAGATAGGGGAAATGAAAGAGCAAGGAGACGGGCGACAGAGCCCCAAGAAGCGTGAAGTGGCTTGTGGCCACAGGAGCAATGTTCTCCTCTAGGACTGTCTCGTGAGAGTGGGGGGCAGACAGAGCCTCTCGGAAATTGGCAGAAGTGGCTGAGAAACATCACCCTGTCTTGTGAGTGTTGAGGACCCTGATGGGGGATGATCATGCCTTGATATCCATGTGATTGTGCTGACTAGACGGTGAAGATCCCCCCAGCTGGGTTCTGAGGACACAGGGAAAGCAAATGTTCTGATTCATAGTTTTGGGAATTGGGATTTAGTCTACCTAGGTTTGATATATGTGGACCATGACCCCAAACTTCACAGGGAAGCAAATGTGACCAGCAACTGATGGATAGGAGAAACTGGACAGGGCAAGTGATTACAGGAACCAGCTCGGTGGAAAATTAACAGCATGGGAGAAATTGTTCATGCAGGCTGAAATTTGCAGTCAATGAGTGGGTTTATGTACTTACATAATTGGGATCACGTTCAACAGAGTTTGCTAACTTGTCACTGAATTTTCTTTGGGTATTTATTAATTGCTGGAAAAGTCCATCATGTGGATATATTTAACCATTTTGTGGTTGTTTTCGGCTTCTAAATCATGCTGTAATGAACTTTCCTTGTGTAAATTTAAAAGCCACAAAGAAACAACAAAACATTGGTTTCGGTCTCAGTAACTCAGTGTATTACTTTCCAACTTCTAGGCAGAGCATTTAGGAGAATCTGATGGAATCAACATCCAAGATATTTTAAATGTTAATTTTGCAATATACACACTTTTGGTATGCTAGTACATTAATTTTCTAAACTACGTTTTTAAAGCTATTTTTTAAAGGAGTTGCAAGAAGGTTGAGAAATGATACTTGGAGAGTTGCCAAAAAGACTTAGCTCAGGCTCTAACACTTCAAAAGTATTAATTAAAATTAAAATATTATAGAACTTTGGAGTACTAATATATTCCGGTTAGCTTTATTTGAAGTTACAAAGCTTTTGCTTGGAGAAACTGATCCCTTTCCCTAATCATGTTATTGGTTCTTGAAGTAAACTGTTTTTTTTATTTTATTTTATTTTTTTCTGGTACCTGGAGTTGACCTTGCACTTGCCAGGCAGGCGCTGTGCCGCTGAGCTAAATCCCCGGCCCCATTTTTTTATTTTTTAAAATTTATTTTATTTATATTTTTCTTGAACTAAACTAGATGTTGAAGGATAATGTTTTTAAAAGGTAGAATCAGGACTCTCAAAAAATGATACACAACAAAATATGTCAAAAGTATTACTTCACTTATTACTTAGTGAAGGCAACTATAAGATATTTCCACTGAATCCAGGAAGAATTCATAGATCCACAGATATACAGACTATCAGAGGTGGGGAAATACATTTGCTAAATGGTTGCTAGACTGTAGAAGGTTGTCAATGTCCATAGTGTCATAGTCAATTATTTTTCTAACAGGTGCTATTTAAATTTCTATCAACAATAGTAATTTGTGTTATTGTGAATATTCTACAACTTACAAAGCTGTAAAATAATGAAAAAACAATGAAAAGCCAAGGAAATCAGAAAAAGTATCAGCTAGTCAAGACACTCAGCAGTTTGTCTCTTGTGTATCTGTAAGTCTTTCACAATTCTACAGCATCTTACACCTCCTCTTTACATAAACACGGTAAAATTGTACCACTAAAATCGACCTGGTTATCTATGTAGCTGCTGCAACACACTAATTTACCATACAGTCCTCCCAAAGTTTGTGTTACAAACAGAGAGATATCAAGTACTGAACAATTGCCGGCCACATGTTTAATACTGACTTCAGGGAGAAAGACCGAGGTTAGACTTGGAAAACCTCCCTAAGTGGCCATTCACAGGCCTCACAAAGCATCTGCAAGTATTTTCACTCATAGAACCTAAACATTTGGGTAAGTTCCTTTCTGCATGAGGTCCCCAAATTTATGTAGGCATCCGGGCCCATGAAGACGAGAAGCTGACCAGGGTTTGTGACAGTGGCTCTAGGAATAAAGCCAAGCTTAGTTCCATCAAAGTGTAAAATTTTAATTCTTTATCAGGTATTTTTTAACTGGAAACTATATAATACTATATGCAACACACTGTTTTGATATATACACATTGACACATGGCTCAGTAAAGCTAGTGAGCACATGCATTACCTCGGGTAACTAGATTCTGCTTTCCGTGGTGAGGACACTTAAAACCTGCGGCCATGGCAGTTTTCGGATACACACTATGGTACGTGTGGTCGCCAGGACGCACCATAGCTGCCTTGAGCCTCTTCCTCCTGTCTGGCAGAAACGTTGTGTTCCTCCGCCCCTCACGGGGGAGATGCTTTTGGTCTGTGGGGACGGCTTAGAGGCCCCTCTTTTGCTCTCACCAGTGAGGGTCTGGTGGAGGGTCCCTGCTGGCACCGGGTCGGCTCTGTGTGCTTCCTTACTGCAGGGGTGGCACCGCGTTCTGGTGTGTGGTGACTGCACAGCTGACAAGCGCCTAGGCCCCGACATGCGCTCATGCGGGAAGACAGCTCCGGACTGTGGGGCAGGGATGGTGCCGGCACTGGGGCCCAGGAGGCGTGCGCTGCTGCGGCCCCATGGGCAGTGCGTGAGGGATGGGCGTTCAAGCAGCCGTGAGCCCAGAGGGTGAGCGCAGACTCACCGGGTTTGGAGCCGCCCTGGGACCATGGTGCATGCAGGACAGGGCTCTCCCAGCCAGGGCTTGGCTCCAGGGTCTGGACGGGACCTCACTCTCCACGGTGGCGGCAGTGACTGTGATTTCTGAGATGCAGGTGGCCCAAGCCAGGGCTCTTGGGCTGGGTGTGTGCAGGAGTGGGAGGTGGATCCTTTCTCTATGAAGCTTCACTGTAGCCGTTCTTGGGGGACAGTGCTGTCCCAGGGAGGAGGGTCCTTGCTGACTCCACAGGCCAGGGCTCCCCCGTCCTCCAAGGCGCAGGCCATGGGCATCGTGGTGGGGCTGGTTCACTGACTGTGAGCCCTCTGTCTCTCTTCTCGGCTCCAGCCGCCCTCTGTGACCGAGGGACCCACGTCACTGCAACCTTCTCTACACAAAGAGATTTCTTTTAGGGCACATTTGTTAAGGGCACTTTTTAAATTTTTTTTTTTTATTTTAAAGAGAAAAGAACAAAACAAAAAGGCAAAAACAATACAACACAAAAACTATAAAAATGATACAGAATTTCAAAACAAGGTGATAGGAAATCAGCAATGGTTGTTGTATTACTTATTGTTATCTTCAAAGTAGTTGCTCAGATTACCAGATATAGGTATGCAAGAAAGAAATATATGTGTATACACACAAGACAGCTAAGATAATTGTGTTACTAATTTCTATTGGTATATTGAAAGGAACAGTTAATATTTGTTTGATCAATCTTGCATTATTAAAGCCACTTTTATGGGAGGATGAAAGCAAGAATCTCCTGTTCCACTAGCTTGACACTATCATATCTTTTTAAAGGAGTGTTTCTTTATTATTATTATTATTTTTATTATTTTGGTTGTTTGAGACGAGGTCTCGCTATAGTTCAGGGTGGCCCTCGAACCCCTCCCTGAGCCTCCTGAGTGCTGGGATTACAGGTGTGTACCATCATGCCCAGAAATAAAGGAGCATTTTTCTAATCAATTTGCTCAAAATAATTCCAGTGAAAACAGGACAGTTTCTTTTTAACCTAAGGAAATGACAATGAAAAATAACAAGAGTCTGTGGATCCTGGAGAATTCTGTGGCAAAGTGATACAATTTAAAATGTTTTATCTCAGGGCTGGGGCACAGCGCCTCCTGGCAAGCTCAAGGTCATGAGTTTGATTCTCGGTACCGGATAGAAACCAAATAAATAAATAAATAAAATAAAATAAAATGTTTTATCTCATTCTACAAAAACAAAGTTTATGAATTGGTAAGAAAGAATATAATAAGAAAAAGAAAGCTTTCACAGTGGCAGAAAACAAGACATTAAAACAAATTCAACATCATTCCAAACAACCAAAATAAAATGCTGCTCACATGCTAGGTAATTAATTCTTGTTCTGATGTATCTGGTTCCACACTCTGGTTTTAAGGAGCTATAGTTTCTTACACTAGGGAGACAAAATGATGTTTACACATACGAGTCTGATTTATTTCACTTATGTTTATGGTCTCAAGTTGCATCCATTTACCTATATAAGTCTCCAGTTTAACCTTATTTATGGCTGAATAATCCTCCATTGTATAAAAAGACCACATCTTTTTTATCCATTCCTTAGTGGATGGGCAATTGGGTTGTTTCCAAGACTTAGCTATGACAAATTGTGTTGCTATAAACATGGGTGCATATATATCATTGTGATATGATGTTTTTAGTTCTCCTGGAAAAATACCCAGAAGGGGAATAGCTGGGTTGAATGGGACCTCTAGTCTTAGTTTACTGAGGAATCTCCAGACTTATCTCCACAGTGGTTGTAGCTGTGGAAGAAGAGAAGAACCTGGGAACCCTAATGCAGCGCAGGACTGCAGGGTGGATATTAGTGGACATTAGTGGCTTAGTTCAGAGGCCCACAGTCACAGGGACCCACCAAGACCTGTGCCCGGGGTCCCCTTGAAGCCTCTGCTCAAAGTGACTTCTTCCAGATCCATAGCTTTCTGTGCCATGAAGCTCTGAGACTGCTCCGAAGAGACAGAACTTCAGTTTCAGTTAGGCTGTCATTTGTGTGTGGGTGACATGATCGCTGCTATGTAGCATCGGGCTACCAGATATGAATTAGAGTAAAAACAAAATGGCCTATAAAGGAAAAGAAGTCAGGGCTGTCATTAATTTATTGTTGACAATTTAATATGAGAGGTCTGATGAAGGACTGTAATGGGAATTACGCAACTAACAAGGGAATGTGGGTGTTTCTCGTGTCATGTACAACAACACGATGAATCTGTCCTCCCTCCTAAAGCTGAGTCAAAATACGCCCAAGAATAAAGTTCGTGTGCACGTTCAAAGACATCAATGGATTCTATGTCTGAAGTATGAAAGTAGGTGGGGATAATTTTGATGGAGAAAAATATATTGGAAAATATAATTGAAAATATGATTTTTCTCCATCAAAATTATACTGAGACGGACAATATTCCTGATTCATAACTTAGAATGTCAAGAATCATCACAGAGAGATTCACTGAGACTAGTGCTGATGTGGACATCTGTAGTTCTATAAACCTTCACGGGCTGTGGGCTAGGCACAAGTGAGTGAAATCAGAGGGTGGACAAGGATGTGCATGTTAACGCCTTTGGCGGATAGCAGTACACTTCAACGTGGGAAAGCACAGCCAGGACTCTGATAAATCCAGAACACACGCGGTGGAGGGTGCTGAAGATGGCAGGGTGGAGTGGCCCTCCTGCAGCTCTACGTGGAGAGAAGCTATCTGTTCAGTAAAAGTGAGGAAGAGTCCTGGAAGCCAGTGAAGGTAAAGGGAACCTAAACAGAAAATCAATGCAGGGTACGATGCAGTACAATTTATAGCCCCAGCTTGGGGCAGGGAACTCAGTGTCATAAACATGATGTATGTGGCCAACGCAAATGACCCTTGATGTTACAGGTTGGCTGGGGTCCTCTCCATGGGAAAAGCCATACTCCATACAGGCTTTTGCTAAAACTTGAGAATTTGTGCTGAAAGTGACTCCACTCATGTAATACCTGACATTGTACTTGGCAAGCTCTCACCTTGAGAAGGGTCCTGTCACTGGGGACTAATGCACTCTAGGGAGGGGAAGGCCTGGAGCAGTCACCTGCTGGGCTTCTGGCAGGAGCTCTGGGGCACTGTCTGAGAAGTGGAAGACAAGGAGCGAGTGAGCTGAGGCACGGTGGGACAGGCGGCCACTGGTCACCTGCGCAGCAGGTGTGGAGGTCATGATGGAGAGCGAGGCAAGGCGGGAGGCGGGCGTGCCTTTTGAGAGCAGAGCAAAAGCGATGTGTTTGGGAGCAGTGTGCATTAGAGACAAAGCCGACTGAGCGCTCCGTCCTCGCGCCACCTCTGCAGCACAGACTTTAATGGTTAACGTTTTCCCTCACACTCTGAGGGTGTTCCGCAATGCTCCACTGTGCCGCTGTGGTTTGGCCTTTCGTCACAGTCCCCAGGTGCACTGCCGACCCAGCTGATCTGAGGGTGCACCCAACTGGGGCAACTACAGGCTGCCAAGGTACAGCTGCCAAAGAGGGCAGGCAGCAGTCCAAACACAGGCGGACCGGAGCCAGAGCCAGGCAGAACGTCTGCTCCACGTGGTGCAGAAGTGGCCACGCCCAGCCTGGGAGAAGCCTCTGACTGCAGCTTGGTCACTCGCCAGGCTGCTGGGCGCCGAGACAGAGGAGGCGAAGTGCATGCACCTCTGTCCTGTGCGCTGCAGATGCCGCGGAGGCTGAGCAAGCCCCTCCCAGGTGAGCAGACCAATCTCCCCCAAACCGCACTCCGGGCACAGCCAACTTGTCCTCAGCCTGTCCGGTGCAAAACTGCCTCGACGGCCTCTGCTGCCCTTATTGGTGTGATGTGGACTGACACGAAGCAAACAGATGCTGTCGGCGTCTCACTGTCCACGCCGGCCTGACAGACTGCTTCTCCAGACCGGTTCCTTAGCCGAGTCCTCTGTTTAACTTTCTGTTTTGTGCTTTTGTTCTTATCCTTTTCTTCCCCTGTTTCCTCTGTGTGTCTTATCATCTGTCACCTATGTTTTTCTTCTTTTCCTTTTTCCATACTTTCATTTCATTCTATCTTTTCTCTTTTCTTTTTTTCTCACTCTCTCTTTTCTCTTATTTCCCATTTTTACACCTTCCATTTTACCCTCCTCCCCCTTTAAATCATTTTCTGGTTATTTGTCTATGCTTTGCTTTTTGAACTTTTTGGTATACTATGTGCTATTTTTGTCCATTCTCTTATGTCAGTTGGGGCTGTGTTTAGGGTTTGTTCACATGTAGAGACTGCTAATTGTTTGTTTTCTTCAGTTTTAAAACTGCTGAAAGGGAGACTGGAATTCTGGGTACACTGTGTGGGTGCTGTGCCATGAGCTACACCCCAATGTAGTTGACAAAAATTTGCCTTACTTCAGCCATAACATAACGCTCTAGCAGAGATCATGTATCCTAAGTAATGGGGGAAATAAAAGCCAGGAGCCACTTAACCGGTCCTATGTACCCATGGCTTGAGAGGGACTGAAGTCTCACTCCTGGGCATTTACCCCCATAGTGATATCAGAGGGAAGAAAACACAGCCTTTAGGAACACTCCATCCAGGAGGGACCCCAGAATAAGCTGCACTCATACCTTTTCAGATCAGTCTGTCAACAAAACTGAAGAAGTATCCACATATGTTTCACCACATACACTCTACTGCTAAAGCATAGCAGAAGGACCCCATTATTGTGAACTTTGCAGAAAAAAGCAGATCACTCAGACAGACACAGCATGCCCTGTGTTAATTCCCACTAATTGCAACAAAACAATTTGGAAAATACAAAGTGAAGTCACTTACAACTAAGTTCAACAATGTACAAAAGATCAACCTCATAGGGCACATCATGAAGAGAAGCCTGTTGCTTTAAAAGCCTCTGATTGAAAGGTAAGAGAAACTGATGCCAACAGGTGCATAGATATCAATATAGAATGCTAGAAAATGTGAAAAGAAAGAAAACACAACATGAACCCTCCAAAAGTGGATACTTCCCATGACATTAAAGCTGAAGAAATACCAGGGAATTCATGATTATGAAAGTGACCAGGGGCTGGAGGTTTAGCTCAGCAGCACAGTGCCTGCCTGGCAAGCACAAGGTCATGAGTTCGATTCCCAGTACTGGAAAACCCCCCCCCCAAAAAAAGAAAGTGACCAATGAACTCAGATAATATAAATAAAGAACTGTATGAGATAAGGAAAACACTGAAGAGTATGGCAAAGCAATTAATTAATAAATAGAGATTCCAAATAAACAGCAATATCAGATATGAAAAGCTTAATATGTCAAACTGAAAGGGAAGTAGAAAACTTCAACAATAGACTAAATAGAGAAGGAGGCAATATTTCAAGCCTTAGTGACAGGTGGAAGAATTACACATTCAGACAGCAAGAAATTATGAGTAAATAAACAAGACCTTTGGGTCATGAGTGAGAGAGCATGAACTCAGTGAGAGTGCCAAGATACAGACTAAAGGCACAAAAATTATTTTTATTGAAACAATTTCAGAAAATTTCTCCAATATTGAGAAAGATATACACATCAAGATGTAGGCTTTATTAAAAACTCCAAATGGTCATCCCAGAAAAGTACGTCCACACATCACTGCATGCTTTAATACCAAGAGTACAGAACAAAGAACGGTGCCAGATGCTGCAAGAGGAAACCGCCACGTTACTTATCAAGGCAAAAATATCTGAATAATAGGAGATTTCCGGGAAGAAACTCTAAGTGTCAGAAGGCATGAGACGGTATACTCAAAGCCCTCCAAGAAAATGACTGCCAGCATAGACGATTGTGTCTCCCAAAGTTATCCTTCAGTAAAGGGTGATGTATAGCACTCTATAATAAATAAATTAAAGAAATTCATGACCACTAGGCTTACATTGTAAAGATAATTAAAGGAAAGTTACACAGACAAGGAAAAATTGAAAAATAAATAGTGCTGAAAAAGAATCCAGCATCAGAAACACAATGAAATGACAGGAATTAGTAAGCACACTGAAACAATAACCATGAATATAAATTATTTTAATTTTCCAATGAAAACACAAGGATTTTCACATGAATTGAAAAACAATCAACTATTTGCTGCTTACAAGAAACACACCTCATTGGCAAAGACGTACATAACCAGAAAGAATAGAAAATGACACACCCTGCAAATGCAAGCCAAAAGCAACCAGAAGTAGCTATACCCATATTTGATAAAGCAGATTTCAAACAAAAACTAGTCAGAAGAGACAAAGAAAGACACTACATAATGGTAAAGGAAACAATCCACCCAAAAGAAATAACAATTGTAAATATATATGCACAAATGACAGGGCACTCAACTTTATAGAAAAATCACTACTTAACCATAAAAGGAAAGGCAAGCCTCAGCACAATAATGGTGGCTGATTTTAAAACCTTTACTCCCATAAATAAACTGATCAACAGATTTACCAAAGAGAGCAGTGTTAAACTGTACTGTAATTCAAATGAACTTAACATGTATCTAAAGAATGTTTCACTACTAAGAACAGAATATACATTCTTTTCAATAGCTCATGGAGGTTTCTTCAAAATAGACCATAATTTAGTGCATAAAGCAAGCCTTAACAAATATTCTTACATCCTTTTAGAGCATAATGTAATGGATCTCAAAATAAATAGCAGGAAGTACTATGTAATTTACACAAACACATGGTGATTTAACAGTATATATCTGAATGGCCAGTGTCTCTTGAAAAAATCAGGGAGTAATGAAAACATTTCTAGAATCAAACATAAATGAAAAAAAAAATCTGTGGAGTTTTTAGCTATCAGTGACTACACTGAAAAATCAGAGCAGTTTTAAA